>NW_019416690.1:136590-153682 GCF_000390285.2 Anoplophora glabripennis | reverse complement strand
AAAGAAGTTGTAGGAAATCGCATTTGCAACAACTTAAGTCCTTACCATTTTTGTTGTAAAGTTGAAAATGGCCGAGATATTGAGCAAAAACGATTTTTCCTTAAATTCAAGATGGCGGCTGACGCAGGGGTGGAATTCAGTCGCGATTCTGAATTTACACTACTATTGGACCCCCCCCCTCTAAAGGTTAGAACAATAAAATTGTGGTCCCTAATTTTTTCCCGGTTAAATGACAACCCGACTGGGCTATAAGCTTCAGTGCTTGATTCAATTGAACTTTGTAAGTATAAAGATGCAAGTCTTTCGTGAGAATACGCTGTAGAAAGCTTCTCGAAATGTACCACGGTGCCGAACTGATGTTTCTGAACCTAAACTCTCAACAACATTTTCACGAACTGCTTCGATGTTTTGTGTTGAACGACTTGTTGAAGGACGGCCAGTGTTTAGGATCACTAATTTATCCAATCTCCTTTCAATTAATCTCTTCACAATTATGAAATTAAATTGCTATTCCGACCATATTTTTACGAAAATCGTGAACTATATACAGTTCTGCCAAACCTTCACTGTTTTTAAAATATTGCTCAACAATGAAAACGCCTGGTTTACCGCACAAATGACACAAAATTCAAATCTTTCGTGAATTTTGGGACACCTGATATATACAGGGTGTCCGGGAAAATGTGGGAAATCTCTCGGTGCAGATAGAACATAGACATCATGGCCCTTTTTATTAAAAATAAAACATGAATTCATTTATTATTATTTTTCTCGTAAACGGTTCATTTTATCGACAATAAACAAGAGTACCTTTTTTAGTCTAAGTTACCCAGATTTATTATACATTTATCATACAGGCAGATTTAGGCATTAAGTTGTAAAGCTTAGCCCGCCCCTGGTAAACTAAAAAAGCTTAACATGTTTCACGGGTTACTATTTTAAGAGGTCCTTACTAATGTCTATCACATAAAATTTTTATTAAATTATATTAAGTACTTTAAAAGTTATTAAAAAAAAAAAAACAGATTTCTAGCGGAGGCCTTCAGGGACACATATCTTCGTACGAGAAAATTTTATAGCAACTTGTCATCTTATTTTTTCATGCTCTATCTGCGCTCGAGAGATTTCCCACATTCTCCCGGCCACCCTGTATAAAGTATTACCTTACATTTACTCTATAGTTCGTGTACTACCCACATAGTATTAAAAATTGTGTATTACTATTTAGTATCTACGTAAACTATTAAACTAGCATTATCATAACCAAAACCATTAACCGAAAAGTCATTTACATACCGCATAGTTTAAGGGCTACTATAATGTAGGAGTGCCTTCTAGGAAAATAATATATGTAGATATATGAAACAGCGGTATCATTTTAATCCTATCTACAAACTCACGTCTCATGAATTTAATAACAATAAATAGTACTTATGAAATTAAACTACAATGAACGAATGAAATAAGTAGTTATAATCCATAATAGGTATATTTATGATCTTGTAAAAGAAATTCTAATTTATCATCAGACGGTGAAAAGTGAGAAATTGGGTTATACAGTGTGTAACTTTGAGTGGGGGTCATATTTATACAGGAATACGGAATAAAATTCATATCTTTTGAATGAGTTAATTTTTTTTTAAAACGCCGAAACACGTTAACTGATCTTGATTTTTTCCCATCTTTCGGTTATATAATAATCAATTTTTCTTCAACCCCCTAACCCCCAGCTATCCCTACTTTTTTATTCAAAACCCAATCCAGCCATACCAAATAAACAAGTTTTATTTTTTCAACAAGTTTTTTTTTTCATTTAGAAATTGAAACAACTAGATAATTTACAGAAATAAACTCAATGTCGCAAATGCTGAAAATGTCCTCCATTCACTATTTGGCATTCTCCAAGACGATAGTAAAAGCTGTCCACAGCATTCTGAATGACTTCAGCTGGAAAATTATGCATCTCCGCCCTAATCTTGTTCTTTAAATTCTCAATATTATCCGGTCTGTCCTGGTAGACTCTTTCTTTCAAATATCCCCAAAGAAAATAATCCAGGGGTATTAAGTCGGGAGATCTTGGCGGCCATTCAACTGTACCCCGTCTACCAATCCAGCTATTTGGAAACATTTCATCTATCTTCGAACATCAATACCAAAATGTGAGGAAGCGCCATCTTGTTGGAACCAAATTCTTTCATTGGGTATATCTGGATCAATTTCATGAGGGAAAATCACAGCTAGAGGTCAATCAGGTCAAATGTTAGGAAATCCAGGTAGCGTGCGGCAGTAAGATTTTCTTCAAAAAATAATGGGCCCAAGATTATGTTGTTGATGATACCTGCCTATACATTAACTTTCTGTGGGTGCTGCGTATGCGATTCGCATGTCCAGTGTGGATTTTCCTGTGACCAAAAGCGATAGTTGTGCCTGTTAACCACTCCATTTAAATAAAATGTAGCTTCATCCGAAAAAAGTACGTCTCGTTGAAAACCATTATTGCCGACACACCGTCTCATCATTTCCTCACAAAATTGTAATCGCCTATCATAATCGTCTTCCAAAAGCTCTTGGACAAGACATACCTTATAGGGGTGGTATTTCTCTTGTTTCAAAAATATTCGAATTGTAGTTCGAGATTGCGGGCCAATGAAACAGTTGAGTATGAGGATTTTCAACAAGTTCTAATGCAATGTCTAATTTCTTTTCTTCATTCAAAGCACGTGCCCGTCCAGTTTTGGGCAAAGTCTGTACTGTACCGTGTTCCTCAAATTTGTGAAATATTTTACTAACTGTCTCTTGCGAGATTTGGTTTTCAAGCAATATCAAGATTTCGATGCGTTGCCTTTCCGACAATACCATTGCGATTCAGTAAATAACTTGATTTTGACACTATAGTAACCTTTCGAGCTCCAATTTACAACTAAAGCGAAAAATTAACCACAAAGCCTGGCAAGTAAGTGGTACCAAAAAAACGCAACATAAAAAAGATCTTTTTTGCATTAGCAGTGATAGGTGCAGTTTCAAATTATTTATTTTATTCTGTGCAAATTCATGGAGGAACACTGAAGATAATTAAATTTTATTTCACTTGTTAAGTAGGTGTTTTATACAACCCTAAAAACCGTACTATTGAAAAAATAAAATTTGTTTATTTGGTATGGCTGGATTCAGTTTTCTATAAGCTTTTCAACGAGCCCCCTCATGCCTTATGTTTCCATTTGCAAAAAAAAGTAGGGGTAGCTGGGGGTTAAGAGGTTGAAGAAAAATTAATTATTATATAACCGAAAGATGGGAAAAAATCAAGATCAATTAACGTGTTTCGGTGTTTTAAACAAAATTAACTCATTCAAAAGATATGTATTTTATTCCGTACTTCTGACCATCCCGGTATAGAGGCTTCCTTTGACCTTTAGAACAACGTATCAATAGTTTATTTTTCAAATTCCGTCCTAAAATCTTAATTTTTTAAAAACTTTTAACATTCAAATTCACAATCAGATGTACTGTCTCCAAATGCAGACAAACTGACGCCCTTCGCTTGGTCACCGTTTACCGGCACTATCTCCCATCACATATACTGTAGATTGTCTACAATTCATGTATTTGTAATACATGAGTACAGTGGCGGCGTACACAAGTATTACAAAGTATTATAAATAAAGTATGTTTTACCATATTTTCTAATAAAATAAGCAATTAAGTATAATGTCAGAAGTAATACGTGATTGCAATTAAACAAAGCATTTCATATTCAAAAAGAGTTTTAATTAAAAAATGTTTAATAAGAAAAAAATATACTTATAAATACTTCCGTGTTCAAAACAATTAAATTTAAAAAAAACAGCAATTGGATTTTAATTTATAAACTCAAAAAAAAAGAACATTTTCATTTAAATGTTATTACAAAAATAATTTATAGGTAACATTAATCAGTTACATCATTTGTAAAAAAGCAGTGGCGTACTCTTTTTACTTACGTACAAATAGCTACACGAGTCGACTTGAACAACCAAATATTCTTAGTTGAACAAAATTTTATTCAAATTCGCTTCTACATATAATTGGCTTAAAGAATATTAAACTTAACTTTGTATTGTATTATATGATGAATGCAGATTTTTTTAGTAAAAGGAAATACAGATTTTCAAAAAAACAAGCGTAGCAACCTGAAAACTCATAGCAGGTACCAAAATAAGAAAAAGGGGGTTAATTAATAACATGATTTTTGGTTCTGCACAGTTGTTAACAAATGTAATTTTGATGTGTTGAAATAGAACCGATAATCAAATCCAGAAAATGAAGTTGATATATGTAGATATTTTCATTGTGCTTTCAATTTGAAATAAAAAATATACTTTTATTTCAAATTGACCGATCGAATTTAGAACGTAATTTTTTTACTGAATTGTTATATTAACTAAATACCAAGTTTTAGATAAGATACAAGTGTTAAAAATTTCATAAAAATTGCAATTTGTTAAAAGTTGTTCTATTAAACCTCTTGCAAAGCTTACCTCCAATAAAACGAATTTTCAAGGATATGTTTATAAGAACATGTTTTTAGTTTAACAAGTACATACCTACTATATACCCCTGAAGTTTGTTACATTTGTTTGACATCCTGTATATAAAAAATCTTATGTTCTATGTATTTCTAAGACACTAAATTACACAAGCATTTCTTTGAATACCTTTTCCAACTTTAATATAATTTGGTCAACGAAAACTAAGTAAAATATAAACATCGTTACTAGCAAATTCAAAAGCAATGAAAATTTACAAGACTTTTCGACTTCAATTCTATTTTCTAGATTGTCGAGTAACGCTAAATGTCAATAATAGTAGTAAAAACATTTCATGCAATATAATATGGTAATTTAAATAAAAAATGATACTAAAACTATACATAATCTTTACATAATGTTTTTACCTGCTCGGAAGGTTACATTCTTTCGTTCGATTCTTGGCATAACTGTTGAAAATATCAACAGTATTTTGTAAACACTTTTAAAATCACTGCCTAAAATCTGTCTGACTGGGCGTTCTGTAATATGTTAATTGCAGGTAACTTTGTTTCAACACTCTCACGGATGAAAACGGAATAAAAGTGTCTGAGGACATAACCTCTATCGTTATTAAACCATGGCGTGTCCTACACAGGTCACTGATGGATATTTTACAACGGAAGTGTGGATGACAATAGGATTTAAATCCATGTGTTGCAATTGAATTAATGCATTTCATATGTACCAGGATCGGTCAATTTTCTCACATTTTGACTAAAACTATAAAATATGGTACCTACCTACCCAATAGATTTTTCCCAGATTTTTCCATGTCTTCATTAACTATTCTAAGAAAAAATCTATTTATTTGAAAATCTACTATATCAATAAGAAATTAATTTCTTCACTATAGTAGAGAACTATCCTATGTAGGATTTGGATAACAGTGCGTATACATTATTTGTAGCCTAAGTCAATTTCTAAATATAAATAAAATATCTAAACTGCAATTATTGTGTACGCCGCCACTGCAAGCTTAAACCAGGGTATCAGGAGTTAACATAAGAAGTTGTATTCCTGTACTATCAGCGTTGCCAGTTGTTTTTATAAGTTACCGAAGTGTTAATAAAAATAAATAAAAGAAATTTATGTCCTAAACATTTATTTTTGTTGTTTTAAAAAACGATAATAAAGATAATAAAAAATAAAAATAATAATCTGGTTTTTATGAAATATTGTTACTGTTTTTTTTAAGCAATGTAGTATGTATTTAATTTGTGAACTTCAGTGTCAATGAACTAGTGGACCTAAACTATACTACTGTCATTATCACAGTTTAAGCAGAATCCCATCACGTTACGAACGCTTCCGAAGGGAACGGAGGTTAGCTGTGCTGTTGAAATGCCACACCGTTATTGAAAGGCTGCAAATTGTCTTAACACCTGGTATGATATGATGGGATGGTAAACGGGTTTGTTACATTTTTATTTTAGTTTTCGACTTTATCGGTTTACGAGACCTTATAAAGTGATTTATTTTTGTGTTTTAATTTTCAAATTTTTGTATGATATTAAAACAGAAAATGATATTAGATGAATTATCCCCACCATCAAATACCGAATAAGAAAATGTTTGTACGATTGGTTGAACATTTATGAAATTATCGGAGCTCTGAACGCCAATAAGCTAATATTGGATGGAAACAAACTCAGAAAATGAGAAATTTTAAACGCCGTGGAAGAGGATTCTGGTACCAATATTCGAAGATTTGCCACAAAATTTCAAATGTCATATGCTGTAAAAATCAGATGAATAAAATTATTTACATAGGTATTTTTGGTGTATTTCATTTATCATTATTGATTACTGTTTGAGTTTTCTATTAGATTCTTTGTTAAGTACTGTTTCATAGTTTATCTTAATATTTAAACGAAGTAAATTTTCGCTTACGTGTGATTAAAAATAGATATATGGACACAAAATTATTTCTTCGCCCTTTTCGAAAGTTTATAAAATATTATAAATATTGCGATATTTTCAAATTACCTGAAAAAAGTCAAATAGTCGTCAATTAATTCAAGTAATACTGTTTATAGTCATAGTACTGAGTGCTTAATTTGGAGGATATATTCCATATTTCATTTGATTTAGGGTAGGTATCTATTAAAGGCTAATTTCGTTATCGAAATATAAAACATACCAGATTAATAGAATTCAATTCAATTAAAACTATGCAGCAGTTGTTAACCTTTGCTTAAATCTACAATATTCAATTCAATACCATTTATATTTATGTAAGAAAAGTTATCATAAAATAATAATATAATCTGAAAAATAAGCTTTATTTTGCTGGATTTGGCTGACAATAAAATTTGTTTAAGCCTATGGTGTTTGATAAAATATTTGATTAAGTTATCTAAAATAATATTTAGATATTGTGTTAATTCCATGGTCCAATAAACACTCGATACATAATCTGCGAATTCCCATATATATATAATAATATTAACAGATATCACGAACGTGTGGCAGTTGCAAAAGTAATTAAGAATATAGGTAAAAAGCAAATAATATATCCAATAATATTAAGTTAGTCCACAACTATTTTGATAAATCGTTTGATATTTACCAATTTTTAACTCCAAATTGATCAACAAACTGACCAAGTATGTAATATAAAAGTTGTTGAAAATTTCCTCTTTAAAAAATGGTCAAGATTTTGGATGATAGAAATTTATTGGCTAATTTTGGGAATATTTTATTTTTGGTAAACCTTAGAATTTTAATACTTTTTTGATTATTAAAAAAACATATTACATATAAGTGATTGTTATTTCAATTATTATATTGTCTGGCAGTCATGAATAGTTGTTTTCTGTCGTCCTGAGAGATTTTATAATTTGATTAGTTGGTAGTCTCTTAAATTCGCTATTTTGTTAAAAAATGTAAAACAACAATTTTTTTGAACAATTTATTGTTAAACATAAACCCCGTTTTAATCAAATATATAATCTACTTACTTTGTAATTAAATAATAAAATATATCTATACTAGTAAGCAACATTATATAAATTTAATAACAATTTTATCATGTTCAACTTTTTAAGAATTTTAAACTTCTATTTTGATGAGACATATGAAACGAGCAATCTAAACATAAGTGTCTTAGTATGTCATAGTTTAATTTAACACTTATCAGTTGGGTGAACACAGATTTAATAATGTTATTCAAATTTATCGTGTTCAATTAAAATCTGATATACTTAAAACCCTGAGTTGTTTTTTACAGATCTACGAATCATTCAAATTTTAAGCAGAGAAATATTAAACACTTAAGGCAAGTAAATACTGACAATTCCTTAAACTGAGGCTCCTATACCTATAGAAGGAATAGTTTTTACAAGATTTTCTGATAAAATTAATACCTACGTCTCTAATAAAAACATTCTAGTAAACATTAATTTCCTGAATAAAAAACGAGTATAAACGTTTACTGACATTTGATCTTAATAAATTTTGATAATCTAACTGCATTGTGCACATTGTGTTATATGACAATACTAGGTTTAGAAATTATAAAATGACCCATCGTTTCTATCTACTGATACAAAAGCATGCTCAAACATCTGTAACCCAGATTGAATGGATTAATATACAAGGATTTTATAATAGACTTAAATTGAAAAATTATTATTTATTATTTCCATGAGAAGATATACATACACACATACTAAGATACTTTAATATAATAAGTGATTTTGGACTTCATATTTCACATTTTAGTTAACTAAAATAAACCAAACACACGTTTTTGTATTTCTAATGGAATTCCTCTTACTTCTGTTATGCCGAACATTTGCTTTTAATAAGCTACGCTACCTATATTTGGATGTTTCAAAAAATGATATACAAAGTTATATTACAATTCAAGTCAAAATTTGATAACGTGTCGGAAATGGATATAAAAATTATGGACCGGGTTCCGATCAGTGGCGGCTCGCCAGCTGGCGCAAGTGATGCACCGCTTCACCTAAAATTTCCGTTTGGTTGTGTAATTTAAAATTATTTTTAATTTTATATAAGTTTTATAATTTAGGTATAATTCTATACTTATTGAAAAGCATATATATATTCTATACTTAGTGTTGTGTTTGTTTGTTTACGCAGAAATACAAATAATAGTTGCGCGGTGAACGTCTTTTAAAAGAAACATTGCCTTCGTTGAGCGCGAGCAGCGAGCATCAACCTACTTCGTACGTTGCGTTGCTTACGGCGGTTGCCATGGCAGCGAGGCGGCCAACACGTAAGTAAACTATGGCGTGGGAGAACGAGTGACGCGTAAATTGAAGCAGCATCGCCGTCGCCCATCGTCTGCCTTTAAACAGTTTATAATACAATACGTCGCGTCGCCCAGTGCACGATTATAACGGTTCTTTATTAATATTTGTTTTGTATCAATAACTGTAGAAATGTTTTATATTCAGTATGTATTTTATTGGACACGCCATTTTCCAGATGGAAAATTGAGGACAAAAATGATTTTTTAAATTGCGAGAGACCTATGTCTTTTCTCGGTGTGGAAAAAAGGGGGGAATTCAAAATACAAAGTGTACGTTCGGAAGTTTCAGAATGAATGGTATTCGGAGTATAAGTGGAAGTGTTTATTTAAATAAACTTTTCTGTATGCTGTGTTTGATTGTGTTTCTATTTTTTATAAAACCTAAATGAAAATCCTTCTCGCCAACGTCAGTTTTTCGGTAATATTGCAAATGCAACTAAAAATTTCCAGATTCATTTAAAGCTGTTTGACCTTGAAAATTTGAGAATTTTCGCCTGCGGCGCTTTTTTCGTTTTGGTTAATCAATTAATATATGCTTCACCTATTCTCAATGTCACAAGCCGCTACTGGTTCCAATACAAGCTAATGTCAACATCATACTTGTGGTGTTAGCGGAAAACGGTACAACATATGTCTTGCATTAAAATTTCGATTTGTGCGCGAACAGAAGCAAACCAGTTACCTCAAATAATAATCTTTAAATGCATTAGAAAGTATTCGATTGACAGTAGCCACATTGGGTGATGCGTATACACGTATACACCGAACCCAAGGATTTAAAATTTCGAAGCAGATGTGTCTTGTCTGTTTTGGAATCTGGTCTGTTTGTGGACACGAGTTTAAATTAGGTTCAAATTCTAAATTTCTGTTAACGATATTAATGTTAAATTAGTTGTATGTGTATATTTAAGCCAACCGCATATCAAAATTGTTCCTAACAAAATTATCCAAAAAATAATCTTGAAGAAACTATATACACAAACGTTAACTGCTAAATAGGTTTGAAAGGAAAAGGTAAGTCATTATCGACGTGTGCCGGATCGTGGGTTTTCAAAAACAAAACAACAGCGCCTGTAATAGAATCACAGTCATTTCCTAACACCTAAAATGGTAATTCAGAGTAAAAGGTGTGGTATGCGTTGACTTTCTCACGCCTGAAAGATAATTAATGTTCATTACTATTCGATGTTTTTAAAGGATTTAAACCCGTATATCAAGCTAAGTGACGAACTCAGTAAGAAATGTTTAACGGTGATGAGCTTCCTCACTGGTACCCAATGAAGATATTTTATAGAGCGATCTTTTAATTTTGCTTGACGCTTCATTGTTGGTATTAACTTCTTCAGAAGAAAATCTCTCAAGAATCTAACAAAGAACTCTTATTGCCTTGAGGAGAAAAACTCCAACCATGGGTCTAAAGTCATTGCGTTTCGAGATATAAACTGAAATGTAAAAAAAATGTCACATTTATTCAAATAACAAAATGGTTTAAACTGGTTTTAAAATGTAAGAATCTAACTAAAAACAAAATTCCAGTGTTGTTATACAAATCTTCTACCAGTTACAGAGATTAGCATTATATTAGATTAGGCGGCACGGGACTGTCACTAAATATAAAAACCTCATAATTTCTACACCACTGAGTAATTTGGGAATTGGACAAGTCCATAAAGTAATGAAAATCTAAGAAAAAAAGATCTCTTCCGCTTTATTCGAAATGTAGTGAAAATTTTAGTAGTACTTTGAGTATTTTTTAAAATTTAGTCAGTTTATTTAAGGGCGCCATATTCTTTAAACAGTGTTTTCCATAAAGACAAATAATTTCAAACATTTAATAACTGAATAATCTAAAGCTTATCAAATAATAGGAATGTTATGTCATGCCACCTGAGTATTCTCAAAGACGCCGCAGTAAAACGAATAAACAGGTGCAAAAAACGATCAAACCATCAAGGTTTTAGGTACTGAAATCTACGAAAGTACTAACTTTTTTATATACAATTCCACATTTACTTGCTTAGTCCTACATATAAAATTGTTTACTTTTATTTATAAGTACGTGAAAATAATTCTTAAAATATGGGGTTAGGATAACAGCAAACGCATGTTTTACAAACGGTTTTATTTTAGTTATTATTTTATTTGAGTAAATTTAAATAGTAACGATGAATAAACAGAACATCAAGGATTTTATTTTTGTGCTTACTTTTGTTTTACACCTTTTACTTTTCAAGATTTCAGTACCTAGCAACGCCAGAAATTTGACTATTTCTCGGTCAGGGATATGGCCACCTTAAGAAAATTGCTTATTTTAAATATAATATAACTAAAATGTTATACATTTGCGAAATGTGAAATGAATAATCTTATAGATATTTAAAATTTATAAAAAAATATAGATATATTTGGATAAAAATGATAATTATTAAAACATCGGCGTCTTTTATATCGAAAACCACTGACTATTAGTTTATTCCTCTTCAACTCATGACGCAGACTTATAAAAGCCCTGTATAAGGTTTGAACTTTGATGGAAATGACACTGCTACAAATATTGCTAAATGATTTATAAATGAGTGGTATTATAGGAAATATTGTTGCTCAAAACTATCATTATTTACACTGTAACTCTTTTGTAAATGTGTTAAGTCAATACCTAATTTTCTTTTGTAAATATTGTCCATCTCATTCTTCTGGAGTAGATTTACTTGATTTCATCTTTTAAAGATCCATAATTTGACCGCTAACATGGTCAATTGCTAAAGGATTGTTTTATATTCATATCTAATCTACACATAAATAAACTAATCCAAGTTTATCCTGTTACCTACTTGATGAATGGATTAAAGTCTTTTCTATTTAGCGATAAAACATTAAATAAATAACTAGTTGTATTATACTCGAAGATTAAAAATATTTCAGTATAGAAAAACATTTCATTATCTTTTTATGAAAATAACTTTCCAGAAAAATGCCTATTTACGTAACAATTAAGTACTATCACATATACAGTGTTCTTTTAAAAATGTCCCCGTGAATTTGAAACTTCAAGGAGGATGACATGTGAAATAAATATATTACTTGCATTTCCCGAATTAAAACTACTACTATAGTTCTAATTTCAAGAAGTGTCACTTTTAATCCACCAGGTATTAAATTTATTTTAAAACTTTTTACAAAAACAACCATTTATTAATGCAGTTCAAATGATTACTATGATAATTTAACAAATAACATATGTGAAACCAATATATAAAATAATTTTAATTATTTCAGATTGAAGAGTGCAAAAATACCGTCTCTTTGTATATAACTTATTTTGGTAAACCAGAGTTTTAAATATGTAAAAAGATTACTTGGTTGGCTCCTTATTTTCAATGCATTTTTATTCTCTTTATTTAATACATGAATACAGAGTGATTCATTAACAATGGGAAAGTCGAAAGCTGAAGATACTACACGTGAAATGGTGACCATTGGCGCAAACATGCCTTATCCGAAAGTTAATAGTTTCGGAAATACAGGGTGTTGAAAGTTAAAATTTTAAATCGTTTTTTTGCGATTATTCTGAAAATATGTAGGTTAGGAACTTGAAAATTTGTGAAACTATATTTTTTTAGGCGACAAATAAGATGCGTGTTGTAATTTCAGCATTGCTCATAGAGGGCGCCACTTACGACCAATTTTACAGAAAATTTAGTTAATAACTTTTTACCCTGTATATTTAACATGAAACTTGATTCAAAACCTGAAAGAGCAATCATTTTTCTATTAATTGTGTATTCTTGTTTCATTTCGGTATCTGGATCCGTTTTCGAGAAAAATCGATTTAACTTACACTATGTTTTGATAATATGAGAAATTAAAAGCGAAACAAACCAAGTGTTTCTTCGTGTTATTACAACAATTGACAATAAAACAAATAAAATACGTAATTATGATTTAAAGTAATTGTTCGAAGAATCCACCGTTGACACTGATACATTTTACACGTTTTCTGAGAGATCTTCGAGTTTGAAACAACATATTGAGATTGGGTCTGACTTCGTTGGCAGCGATTTGTTTACTTTGCCACAACTCTTCACACGAGCCAACAGATTCTTTGTAAACTATATGTTTCATTCGAGACCAAATAGAAAAATCAAGAGGATTGAGGTCCGGACTTCTGGATGGCCAAGCAAAAATGATTACATGGCCAATCTAGCGATTTGGAAAAACTGCATCTAAATATGCACGCACTGGCCAAGAAAAATGCGGTGGAGCTCCGTCGTACATGAACCACATGTCTCTTCTTAAATAAAGTGGAACTTCTTCAAGCCGTGGAAGCATTTTTACTTGGCCACCCAGAAGTCCGGACTTCAATCTTCTTCATTTTTCCATTTTTTAAGAATCCAATGGTCACCATTTCACGTGTAGTATATTCAGCTTTCGATTTTCCCATTGTTAATGAATCTCCCTGTATAACCGGAATAATGAAATGTTTATAGCCGTTTAAAAATATCTAATAATATAAACTTACCACGTGCTTACGCTAAAAATGGCCACTCACCTGAAAACAAAAACAATCATTAGACAGGTCTCATCTAATATAAAAAATGTAGCCAAATAATAATTTTTAATAAAATTAAAAATATACACCATATAAAATTTCGCCTCGGGAAGCTCTCTGTGAAGTGTCAAAGTCTTTTTGCAATGATTTGTACATAATGTCACACGAAGTGATGAACAATGTAAGTAAATATCGATAAGTAATAATAAAATAAATATTTCGTAACTATCGATGTTAAGAGTGTAAGTGGATTTCAAAACATTAGTATTTGTAAAGGATTAATCAATAGATAAAGTTGGAATAACACCGGTGGTGTCATAATGAAAAAATATTTATTTTTAGCAATAGAAGCTTTATTTAAACAGTTTAAAGCTAATTCACAGTCCGCACCTGTACCTGTTACAACTATCGAAGAACTATTAGTTTCCAAAAATTGCTTCATATAAAAAAATAAACAGTATAAACGGCGAACAGTAAATGCAGACTTAAGGAGATTCAGATATTCCCCTAAATCTCTTATAATCTACTCAAATTAGGGTGCCTTCAGCTTATGCTCATTTCTGGTAATCAGAAACATTGGACAGATATCTCACTAACTTATGTGTGCATCACACCATAAATCTAGAGACTTTATTGACTGGACTGGGATTATGGGAGACAGGTTAATGGACCTAATCAATTAAAATTTTTAAGAGAGATGTTACCGCTATTATTTGAAGACGTTCTTCTGAATGTCAGGAGTGATTTGCGACTCATGCGAATAAAGGTGGATTAGAAGTGATTCTTGACTGGTTTAATGATCACCTAGATCGCCAGACCTGGACATACTAGACTCCTTTATTTGAGATTATCTTAAAAGTCTAGCGTATTTACAACCAGTTAAAAACTTGTAATTGAGTCCAACCTGGAATATTTAATACGTAATTCTTTTCTAAGAAGATAAATTACTCAAAATGACATGTTAGGAAGACAGTTTGAATACATATCTAATAATGTATTTAACTAGTAAAGGGATGTGTTTTGAGATCTATACATGGAAATAATACTTTTAATTTTCTACTTTTTCAAGTTTCCTGTTGCCTTAATTGACAACATATTGTATATTAAATATTAAAAGTAATCCTTAGAGGCTAGTATTATCACAAGTACTAAAAAATAAACCTAACTATTTTTTCTTTGACTTTTAATATCAATGTTTATATATACAATATAAACTTTATATATTTCACAACTTGTAAACGAAGTACCTACGTAAAATTTAACAAAGCGATTTTTGCCAAATGAAGATCTTACATTAGACACAATCCGCTCATCAAAGACATTACATTTTACAATAATTATATTATATCTTTGTTAGATTATAAATGCATTTAAATTATTACAAAAATTAATTGGGCCACATTTATTTAAAATGCTATGTTTATATTTAAGATAAAATACACTCTTTAGATCTTATTGAATCTCGAGGTGTTCAAAAATACCACAGATGGCTGATTGTATTATTACAACCAGCCATCATAAATCGTTATCGCAGTTGCTCTTGATTTACAATAGAAATTTTGTAAACTAATGTATTTAGGTGCTCTCAAACAAACAGATCCACGTGATTTAAGTCCGGACATCTAGGCGACCAGGGATTTTTCCCTTTTATTAGTAAATACGTTTAAATATGCACGAGCTGTCAAATTAAAATACGGCGGAACCTTAACGTGATAAACCACATCCATTGTTCAAGTGCAAGGGGAATATCTTCAAGCAGATCAATTACCAAAACCTTTTCAAGAAAGCATTGGTACAAATCACCAGTAAGGATTCTTGGTAAAAAGTACGACCTAATAAAAAACATACATTTACAGGTAAAACCGTGATTCTATGGCGTAATGGTTTTGATTGAACCAAACGTGATTATTACCTAAATTCATTATAGCAGCTCTCGAAAAAATAGTTTTATCAGTAAACAGTAGGTCAGCGGTAAAGTAAATATTTTGTGCAATTTTCTGCAAAATCCAATGACAAAATTGTAAACTAGCCGGATAGCCCTATGGTTGAACTCGATATTATGTGGAAGTTTTTTGAACTTCACTCAGCTATGAAGCCGTTTGCAGGCCCTCTACGTGAGGAAACCCCATCAAAAGTATTTGTCAATGCTCGAGGGTATCGGAGCATCCCCATAACACAAAAGGCGCGGAGAGGAAGTTGAAATTTTCTACTAGGTTTTGAAAATTTCCAACGAAGCTGTCCACGGAGCGCACAACCGTTCCTAATGACCAGAGCCGCAGACGTCGAGAAATGGCCATGTCGATCTCCTACGACATGCGAGATGCGCAGAAAAACCGCTTCAGTTTCGAATTTTGAAAAATAAAAACATTCCTTAATACAACAAAATTCGAGTAACTGTAACCCCAGATACCAGTACGAGTCGGATCCATTCCAGTAGACGGAAAATCCGAAGAGGCCAAATGTGCATCCTAGGGCGAATATCCCTGCAAGACCACGGCGCTGAACCTTTATGGGGTGGGATTGAACGTCAACTCTGGTACTCCTCAATTCATTAACCGGAACGAAAACCTGGCCAGAACTCAGTACGACTCTAAGCTTTCAAGCTCATTACATTCCATAAAGCCTCTTGTATGAATTATTTTCAATAAACAAACTTAAATTGTCAAAAATCTTTACCAGCGCTCCGCGCTCGATGTCTAGATTATCAATAAAGTGTCAAATTTGCTCAGGACTTGGTAAAGCCTAAAATATAGTGATAAAGACACAAAGATGTCTTACGCGAAGAACCCAAAAAAAATGTGCTCATTTGAAAACTTCAATAAAAAAAGTGTGCGAGGGTGTATCCAAGTTAAAGGCAAATAACAGAGAGCGTATTCTACTCTTACCAGGTTCAGAGACAATATCAAACGCTGGGAGACAGTGGGAGCTGCAATAGAAAGGGGTCAAAAAGGTCGAGTCTTCAATCAGCGCCGTGATCGCAATGAGTCAGTGCATTGTTGGAGAATTACGCAGCATCCCGGAGGATTCCTCGGGGTTGAGAATGATCAGTAAGGAGGAGAGACAGTATAATTGTTGATTTTTTAGAATTGGTCATATTAATTTAATGCTTACGTTAAAGTTTGTAGAAAGTTTTCTTGTACTTATATGAGGGTCTTCTTCAATATTATTTAACGGCTTTTTCCAATTCGGGTGTTCTAACCATCGAAAGTCGTTCCGCACTTGGGTTTTTTTAGAATGATCCTGACTCCCAAAGTAATCGAAAGATGTTTTAAAGGTTTATAGATTCGGAATTAGATGATTAGGAAATCTTAGCTTTATACCTACAATGCATATTTACTTCAATATCATCCAGCTCGTTATTGATAGTATACTAAAGTAATATATACGAAAAAATATGTAGGAACAAAAAATTAAAAGAACGGAGTGAAGTATGTACTGTTAAGGGCCCCATATTCTTTAAATAGTGTTTTCCGCAAAGACAAATAATTTCAAACATTTAATAACTGAATAATCTAAAGCTTATCAAATAATAGGAATGTTATGTCATGCCATCTGGTTATTTTCAAAGACGCCGCAGTAAAACGAATAAACAGGTGCAAAAAACGATCAAACCATCAAGGTTTTAGGTACTGAAATCTTCGAAAATACTAACTTTTTTATATATAATTCCACATGTAAATATTCTTATAACATTTACTT
>NW_019416690.1:14269-136359 GCF_000390285.2 Anoplophora glabripennis | reverse complement strand
TAATGTTAAGGAATATTCATCTCCAGACAGGGCGAACTCGAGGCACTCTGTATATCGGCGTTTTGTAAACAAACGCCGGATAACCAAAACAAACGGAGATCAAGCGTTCGGGCGACACCCGGTGAAGAGGCATAAGATAGGATTATTCAGATATGAATGTTTGAAGCGTTCACATACAGTCTGTTCACTTCCTATAAATTTTTGTTAATAAAAGTGTATAATCGATTTATTAATTAACATTTATTTTAACATATCAGAAGCGGGATTCGTACCTGTGTATTTAATTCTGTTTTGATAAAATTTATAAGTGTATTGTGCTAGTGAGAAAACACCTTTATTGGTGAGTACTGTTTATTATTTATTCGCTGTCTGCCTGCTCATTCGTTAAGCGCTTTTACATTTTGGGGTCTGTTTGACTATTTTTGTTATTTTCATTGTGATTTGTTAAGTTCACAAAAAAAAAGAACATTGTGCAAAAATATTCTAACAATGACGGGACGTTCAAGCCGTAGCCGAGTACGTAAACAGGATAGCAGTCATCGCCGACGGCTCGCTTCCAGGCGTGATCGAAGCCGTAGCCAAAATAATCGAAGTGTTAGTCCGCGTTATACACAAATTTTGGAACGTCGACTTAACGCATTAGAAACTTTGGTTCGAGCTACCCATTCTAGCCGAGATACCTCAAGTGATTTACGAGCTGCACTTCAAACTACGGCGGCACGTTCTCGGAGTCCACACGACGCAAATTTAACAAATAAACAAAGATATGTAGGGCGGATGGAATTAATACCTGAATTTGATGGCTCTTCCAACAGTTTGACAATTCGTCAGTGGTTGGCGAAAATCGATACGGTCGGAGAGATTTATAGTTGGGATGATCGCGCGAAAATATTTGCAATGATAGGGCGTCTTACCGGAAATGCAAAATCTTGGTACGACTGTAGGTCAGATATTAATTCGTCTAATTGGGATGAATGGAAAAACATACTTTTAAGTGCTTTTCCATCGTCGAAAGGAATTGTGACCAACTTGAGAGACTTTGTGAATACCGAAAGGAAACGTAACGAAGATGTAGTAACGTTTTATTATTCTAAATTGAAGTTAGGTAAACATTGCGACCTACCGGATCACGTAATTACGGATGTAATAATCTCCACACTAAACGATAGTTTATTAAAGGCAAGTGCTTATGCGGCAGGTTGCAAAAATAGCGAACAACTTCTGAAATTTTTAGTAGAATCAAATTACACATGTGACAATAAAGAACAAAAACGATATCCAGTACAAATTCAACATAGAAATGCAAATAAAGTAGGCTGTTTTACTTGTGGAAAAACTAACCATAAAGCAGCCAACTGTTTTTCATATAGGACAGATAGAAATAATGACGTGAGGAAGCCCGTAACTTGTACATTTTGCAAAAAACCTGGTCACCATAAGGATAACTGCTATGCATTAAAATCTAAAACTAATAACGTGACAAAAATAAACGTAGTAAATGTAGTGTCTGTGGATGACGCAAAATATCACGTCACTGCAAAAATTAACGATGTAGACGTATCAGCTTATATTGATTTCGGCAGCGCTTGTAATGTTCTTAAAATGAAAGTCGCAAAGTCACTTAATCTTCCTATTGATAGATTTAAACAAACTACAATGCGTGGATATGGCGATGCCGTAGTTTCTTCAGTTGGCGAAACGTCTGCCAAAATAAAAATTAATGAAGTCGAAAGAGAAGTACCAATTTTAATCGTTGACGATGCGATGCAAGACATGGATTTACTAATCGGACGTTCATTTACCGAATCACCGAACCTGCTGGTTACCAAAACAAGTGGCAGCTTACAGTTTCAAAATGAAGACGCTAGTTTATGACAACTGCCTCCACTTGAAGCAGAGAACACCGTAAATAATAAAACCGAATTGTACCCCGGGATAAACAAAATTGAAATTTATTGCGACATTTTAAATGGCAAGATAACTTCAAACCATTCAGAGCAAAATCGGAATGATTGTCACATTATTATACCATCATGATATGTCAAATTTAAGTAAACTGAAGTCATCTTTCGACAAAGACCAATGCGTATTGTGGGGACTCCCTTACGGGCATTCTACGACTGAAGTACCTGTAGTACCTGAGGCCTTACCGAAAGATGTACAACAACGCTTAGCTAATCTTTTAGAGAGATACCAAGTTTATTTTACTGATAGCAATGCTGGGTAACACCAATGTTGAAATGGATCATGAAATGGAATCAGTTTGGCCAGCCTGTTTGTTATAGACCATGTAGATTATCTTATCACAAACGATACTTAGTAAATAACAAAGTGTGCAGAGTTGTTAATAGAGATAACAGAATTGTTATACCAAAAGATGTCAGGTGGAGAGTTGTGAAATTACAGCACGATGACAACGGCCACTCCGGTTTGAGAAGAACACTAGATTTTATTCAAACAAAATATTGGTTCTCTCACATGAAGGAATTTGTAACAAAATACGTAAAATCTTGCATACCATGTCTTTGTGTAAAAAAAAACCAACAGGGAAAAGAAAAGGTTTTTTTTTGTATCCGATGCCAAAGAACCGAAAATGTCAACATCTATATGTTGGTCATCGTTGATGCATTTACTAAATATGTCTCGATTGAAGCTGTTTCCGACACTAGTACAAAATGTGGAATAAAATGTAAAAACTTAGATTAATATCGGAGAGAAGAAAGTGTTTTACGAGCGTAGAAATGACGAAATTTTGTAAAGAACAAAATATCAAACATATTTTAAATGCTATTGCTTGCCCTAGAAGTAATGGACAAGTCGAAAGTGTTTATGCTACCATTTTAAGCGCGATGATGACGGCAATTGGTGATGAACGCGACGCTTGGGAAACGAAAGTTACGGAAGTGCAACATAGTATAAACGGGACACTGAACGCTACAACAGGCTACGCGCCTGCTGATCTTTTATACGGTTTTAGACCAAGACTTAAATTCGATATTAATGTGAATGGTAACGAGCAGGTAGATAGGCAAGGTTATTTAAAACTGGTGCGCGAAAAAGCTGCAAACAATATAATTAAGAGTGCCAGTGCAATGAAAAGACGCTACGATAAAAATCGTAAACCAGCGGTCATCTATGAGGTTGGTGATATGGTCATGATTGAAAGGACGCCAATTGTGAAGGGGCTTGCGAGCGGTAAGCTGGTCCAGAGGTACATTGGTCCTGTAAGAGTACAACAAGTTCTCCCCAATGACCGATACCAAGTTCAAAGTGTGTCCAAAGATAGAAGACGTTTTAGAGGTGTGGTTTCGAGCGACAAAATGAAGCTCTTTAGACCACAAACAACTGATTAGAGGTGAGGTATTTAATTCTCTTTTTCATAATGACATTCTGGCATATTAATATTATTATTATTATCATATTTATTGTTTTATTTATGTATTAGAGAGATTTACCTGATTTATCTGATTAGAGAGAATACTAGTGAGCATGTCGGTGCACAAGGTAGGTGATGCCTGTGTACTACCAATTTTGTTTTGGGTAATGTTAAAGATAAGTATATGAGGTGGGTGATGCCTGTGTACTACTGATTTTATATTGAGTAATGACGAAGTTAAGTATACAAGGTGGGTGATGCCTGTGTACTACTGATTTTATATTGAGTAATGATGAAGTTGAGTATACAAGGTGGGTGATGCCTGTGTACTACTGATTTTATATTGAGTAATGATGAAGTTGAGTATACAAGGTGGGTGATGCCTGTGTACTACTGATTTTATATTGAGTAATGATGAAGTTGAGTATACAAGGTGGGTGATGCCTGTGTACTACTGATTTTATATTGAGTAATGATGAAGTTGAGTATACAAGGTGGGTGATGCCTGTGTACTACTGATTTTATATTGAGTAATGATGAAGTTGAGTATACAAGGTGGGTGATGCCTGTGTACTACTGATTTTATATTGAGTAATGATGAAGTTGAGTATACAAGGTGGGTGATGCCTGTGTACTACTGATTTTATATTGAGTAATGATGAAGTTGAGTATACAAGGTGGGTGATGCCTGTGTACTACTGATTTTATATTGAGTAATGATGAAGTTGAGTATACAAGGTGGGTGATGCCTGTGTACTACTGATTTTATATTGAGTAATGATGAAGTTGAGTATACAAGGTGGGTGATGCCTGTGTACTACTGATTTTATATTGAGTAATGATGAAGTTGAGTATACAAGGTGGGTGATGCCTGTGTACTACTGATTTTATATTGAGTAATGATGAAGTTGAGTATACAAGGTGGGTGATGCCTGTGTACTACTGATTTTATATTGAGTAATGATGAAGTTGAGTATACAAGGTGGGTGATGCCTGTGTACTACTGATTTTATATTGAGTAATGATGAAGTTGAGTATACAAGGTGGGTGATGCCTGTGTACTACTGATTTTATATTGAGTAATGATGAAGTTGAGTATACAAGGTGGGTGATGCCTGTGTACTACTGATTTTATATTGAGTAATGTTGAAGTTGAGTACACAAGGTGGGTGATGCCTGTGTATACCTTTGAATTTGTATTGAGGACACTGAAATGAAGTAAATAAGATGAGTGATGCCTACGTGCACTATTAGCAGTTGAATATAATGGAAGTTGAGTGCACCAGGAGGTTGAAACCTGTGTGCTTTTGAATATTTTTTTTGTTTGTTTGTTTTGGTAAAAATATAATTTTGTAGTTAGCGAAGTTCTTGTCGAGTCCCCGACGTGTGTGCACTCTGAGAACAAATCTTGTAGAGTCCATTAGATCACAGATATCTTTTGCGCACTCCAAGTAGTCATCTTGTCGAGTCCCCGACGTGTGTGCACTCTGAGAACAAATCTTGTAGAGTCCATTAGATCACAGATATCTTTTGCGCACTCCAAGTAATCTTCTAGTCGAGTCCCCGACGTGTGTGCACTCTGAGAATAAACTTTGTTGTCCATTAGATCACCTTTTGCGCACTCCAAGTAATCTTCTTGTCGAGTCCCGTTGTCGATGTGTGTGCACTCTGAGAAGGTAGGCTTGTTGAGTCCATTAGGATATGAGTATCTTTTGCGCACTCCAAGTGATTTTCTTGTCGAGTCCCCGATGTGTGTGCACTCTGTGAAGGTAGGCTTGTTGAGTCCATTAGGATATGAGTATCTTTTGCGCACTCCAAGTGATTTTCTTGTCGAGTCCCCGACGTGTGTGCACTCTGAGAATAATGTTTGTCCATTTGTTTATGTATTTTTGCATAGAAATACATTTTCGTTTTATTTTCTCTTCTAGGAAATTTTTGCCCTGTTGTTGATATATCATTGATACTGTGTGAAGTAATTTAGTTTCAGGTATATGTCTCAGTGGGTGTAGTCCGGGAAGGACCAAGTCAGGACGGCCGAATGTTAAGGAATATTCATCTGCAGACAGGGCGAACTGGAGGCACTCTTTATATCGGCGTTTTGTAAACAAACGCCGGATAACCAAAACAAACGGAGATCAAGCGTTCGGGCGACACCCGGTGAAGAGGCATCAGATAGGATTATTCAGATATGAATGTTTGAAGCGTTCACATACAGTCTGTTCACTTTCTATAAATTTTTGTTAATAAAAGTGTATAATCGAATTATTTAATTAACATTTATCTTAACAGTACATAAAGACATTTTTTTGTGAAGAAAGACATGATAATAACCATAACCCCGCCACAGGTTATATAATCTATAAACATTTAAAACTAAAAATGTTTACTTAATTTTAGTTATAGAATATGTCTCAGCATTTTCTGAACTTACTTAGAAAACACCTTGTATGTCTTATGAACGATTTCGTATAAAGTCAAACGAGACAACAAAAATTTAATAAACATTTTAAAGTTATTAAAGTAAACGCAACCCGCTCCAGCACCTTGTGGGCTTAAAGTCACGTTAAGTTACGTGGGTACGAAGCATGATTCATTTTTCTCTGGACCAAGAACCCGTTAAATTGAAGAAGCGGATTATGATTATCATATAACTTATTGAAAAACACGTTCCAAGGAATTATTCTCTCACGATCAATCGTGCCATCCAACATATTCGCCATTCAGTTGTTCAAAAACGTATCTGAAACGAGGGCAGTCGGAGCACTGGTGCGATGATTTTGCATAACTGCCGGTATGTCGGAACAGGAAAGCGGTTCTCTCTTGGTGAACGGAAGTTTATTCAGATCTCGTGGACTGCCAGTAGCGGTGTTTTTTTTTTTTTTTGATAATTAATACAATAAATATACGACTGTGCCGGCGTGAAACCTCAGCCCGGTCGGAACTGTTATAAAAGAGGTTATTAGTAGGCACATCACAAGTCAGACGGTGCAAGAGAAAGTAACAGAAAAAATCTGGTTTCCAAATGCTTCTTCTGAATTACGTGAGTGGATATTGTCGAATATCGATATACACCAGCGTAGTGTTTACAGGGAGCATATTTTCTAGTTCTGAATCATCTCATAAATTTTTAATATCAGTATGCGTTGTAATAAATGATGATTGTTTCATAGTCATTTATATTTAAAAAATTCTGAATACGTATAATTAAAACGAACATACATATTTATTAATTAAATAGTTTTTAGTGAATTTTGGTTTGAAAAATTTCAACTATTAAAAGAAAAAAAAAGAAAACTGTTTAATGAGGGAAACGTATTTTTTTACATATTAGAGCAGACTATTTTCAGCAAAAACTTTTGTTGTTAGTATATGAATGCCAATTTTTTTCTTTAATTTTTCAATAACTCCACCCATGTGGCTATGTGGCATTTAACAAGTATGAAATTTTTTACCATAAATCATACAGATTTCAGAAATAATAAAGTTAGAAAGAAATAATTTCTCCAAATTTATAAAATACCTTATTGGACGTTAGATCGCTTTTTTGGCAATCGGAACTTCTCAAAACGCTATTTAATAATTTCAATACCACCGGATTAATTTTATTAATATGAATATGTAACTACTATGAGGGAACTAAAGTGTAACAAGATTTGAAATATGTATCTTGAACTGTATTTGAGTAAAAAATTGTCTTACACCTTATCTCTGAAAGTTTGTAGAGTCCTTCGAAATAGATTTAGATCAAGAATAAAAATTTATTTTTTTTAATTATTACCTACTTAATGAAAGGAGGGAGTGATTCCTCCTAAACTTTAGCGTAAAGTAGCAGATACAAGCAGTAGGTATATAGGTTGTCCAATAAATATCCTCCCAAAATTTATACCTAGACTCTATGTTGAAATATAAAAAAAAATTATACATAAAGGAGCTGCAACTCTTGATTGTGGAGAGTGTGGAGACTGAGGAGAGTTTTTATTTTATATCTCTGAATCATGTAGAAATAAATAAATAAAATTTTAGATCAGTATTTTATTGTCAATAAAACAAGTAGACAATCATTTTAATATTTTAAAATGGGTTATAACACAGGATAGAGGTAACAACTACTCCAACTTTGTTTATTTATCCCAATCACGAAATTATAAAATATCATGATTTTTTCATAAGGAAGCTCCCCTTACTCGAAAGGACGTATTTTGGGCTGAAATCGATACTAGAAGTTAAATTAAAATCGCTTTATATTATTTCAGTATTTTCATGAAAAATTTCACATTAGTTTTTATAATAAATAATTACACCTATCATAGTGTACGTAACGAACACTAAACATTTGTTTTATATGAACTTAAGTATTTGTTTTGGTTTTCGAGATAATTTTATAAGATCACCATGTATATAAAAAAATGTTAATGTAGATTATGAGCGCAGCGCACTATTTTCTACGCTCACTAGGCGTGAAGTCTTATTGTTCAAGTCAGCTCACTGGTTTTACATAGTGTTACATGATTGCCACAATAATCAAAACACAATGCATTTTACGTATGCCCCTCAACATGCATGAGTGGAAGTTGAACACAAAACAAACATCAGCATGTTCAACATAAAAATGAAGAAAATTAAACAATAATCTCCAATAAGTTTAATAACAGTCATCCTACTACTTTCTTCCATTAAACTTTCCGCCGATTCCCAACTGAAATTCTACAGGGTGTCATTCAATTCTACTGCCAAACATATACAGGGTGTTCCCTTGTAACCCAAAAAATTATAATGAACTAAGGATCAATTTGGACTCATTATATAGATCCCAAATGTGGCTCTTCTAATACATACCTGTATATCCCTAACCAGTTGAAGACACGTGTACCAAGTTTGGTATACGTTCATAGGCATTGATAAGTCATATTTATAAAATCTGGTCTGCGTTGGACTTATTTTTTCTCGAAAACTCTAAACTCCAGAATTTTTTTTTTAATTTAATTACTATTAATCGTTCAAGTTACAAATTCTAAAACTTCTTGCGAATTTACAAACGTGAGTCACGAAGATACATAAACGTGTACCAAATCCCGTAAAAATTCCAGTCTACGACTTTAACTTTATCTAGTGGTTCAACGTAGCAAAAGTACAAAGTTAATTGCGTAAAAACACAATATTTTAGGGTCCTCTACAATCTCTTATCGTTAGCGTCATTTTCTATGTTGACCGGCTGTATAAACATAAAAAACTTATATACAGGGTGGGCGAATGGAAACTTTCCGCCTCGATTTTTTTTGTTTAAAATAAAAATCTGGGAAAACGTTCGGACACGTCGACTTTTGATTTGAGGGGAAACTATTTTTCAGTTTTTTTCATCCCCGTAGCTTTAACCCCCTAGCTGGGGAGAGAACAACCCCCAAATTTGAATAGGGGATAGGGGTCGTGCCATACCTCTTTTCAAAGGTCTCATCGAGTTCTTTATAACCCTACAATTTCGCCTCACTATTTTTATCCGTAACGAAATGACGGCTTGTCAAAATAAAAATAAATAAAAATACTTACTAATTTATTAATTAAGTCTACACGTGAACTTTATCTAACAATCTTTTCAAAATGTCCGCCATTAACATCCATGCAATAATAAAATCGATTCTCTATCTCTTCTGCAACATATCGGCACTTATCCTTTGACATTCTACAAGATACAATTGGTTAACGAACTTAACGAGGATGATTATGACCGACGATTACAATTTGTAGAAGAAATGAGTGAACGATGTATTGGCGAATTTCCTGGACAACATCTGCTTTTCAGATGAATACTCCTTTTTTCTACATGGGTTGATCAATCGACATAATTGTCGATACTGGAGCGATTCAAACCCACATTTATTTAGAGTCTCACACTCAACATCCTGAAAAGTTGAATGTTTGGGCAGGTATCTTAGGCAATAACTTAATAGGCCCATTCTTTTTGCAATTAACTGGAGAGATGTATCTTACTTTGCTTCAAGACAATATTGTTCCTAGAATAAGGGAGGTCATTGCCGAAGATAATAACTTGTCACAACACGGTGTTTTTTTAACAAGATGGGGCTCCAGCCCATTATGCAGCCCCCGTTCGGCAATTCCTCAACGAAAATTTTAGAGTTCATTAGATTGGCCGTAGGGGATCTATTGAGTGGCCTGCAAGGTCCCCTGATCTTTCCTGTCTAGACTTCTTTCTCTGGGGCCATTTGAAGTCTACAGTTTATAAAACACAGCCAGCTTCTCTTCAAGTTCTGCAAGAACGCATAACTGTAGAATGTCAAAGGATAACTGCCGATATGTTGCAGAATGTTAGAGAAGAGGTAGAGAATCGATTTTATTATTGCATGGATGTTAATGGCGGACATTTTGAACAGTTTGTTAGATAAAGTTCACGTGTAGACCTAATTAATAAATTAGTAAGTATTTTTTATTTTGACAAGCTGTCATTTCGTTACGGATAAAAATAATGAGGCGAAATTGTAGGGTCATAAAGAACTCGATGAGACCTTTAAAAAGAGGTATGGCATGACCCCTATCCCCTATTCAAATTTGGGGGGTTGTTCTCTCCCCAGCTAGGGGGTTAAAGCTACGGGGATAAAAAAAAAACTGGAAAATAGTTCCCCCTCAAATCAAAAGTCGACGTGTCCGAGCGTTTTCCCAGATATTCATTTTAAACCAAAAAAAAAAATCGGGGTGGAAAGTTTCCATTGGTCCACCCTGTATATACAGCATCATTAACACCGGGAGTCGACAGATTAAGGATCTGGCTTAGAAACAATTTTAAGTAAAAAAAAAATACAATTTTGCCTCTTGGGCTTTGTTTTTCAGATATCAATACTAACAGCTTTCAAATTTATATTCTCATATTCAAATTTTGCAAAAAGTCATGTAAATTAAATTTTTTAATAAACATAAGTGCCTTTTCACACTTTTCACCGGAACCAGGTAGCCGGCAGCACCAGCATATTATTAAAGAATTTACACCCCTTTTAACGATAACGTTCGATAAACAATACCCAATCGGTTCCGGCAAGTTGCAACTGTGAAAAAGCCTAAGGGTTACAAAAAGGCTGATAGGTATTAATTGTTATTCATCCATTTTTGACAATTCTCGCATACTGTGCTTGACGCTTCTTATTATTATTACTGCTAAGCCAAAGACTTTGACAGTGTGGAATTGCTGGTCATCATAGTCGTGGTTTAAATTTATAGTATAATGTTGCGCAAGAAATAGCTGATGTATAACTTGACAAACCAGGTATTAGTACAAGAATAGCTACAACTTCTACAAGCTTTTCAAAACTTCGCCTGAAGAACTTTCTAGAAAGAAATGTTACACCCATACTATTATCAGCGTGTCCATACATTAAAACCAGGAGATGAAGTGCGAATATTGGTATTTTCACGATAGTTTCTCGAGCAACGAAATCCCAATTTTCTTCCATCTTGTTTCTCGACGAAAGTACTTTTACCAGAAATGGAATTAACAAGTAACACAAGAAGCATGTTAACAAAATCCTCAAGAATGTAGAAGATACAGTATTCAACAAATTTTTCTATTAACACTAATCAAGATCTTGCCAGTCATTCATTGATACGATATTGCCAAGCATTCATCGCGATTGGCGGTGGACTATATTCGAACATAACTTTAAACCAATGGCGGCTAGACTCAAGTGAAAATCTACAATACATTGTATTTAATCACAACGAAACGTCAACGTAAAAATCTCATTGCATTGACGAATCCTAAGCTAGATTTCTTTATGTTTACTGGAATTACAGAACTATCAAAGACAGTTGCTAAAGAAATAGATCTGATCTGCGACCCAACATTCATATTTCTCGATGTGATGGGCTACATGTAAATTACCGCCAAGACTACCGTTCGAAAAACTGTTCAGCCGAGTAAAAAGATAGGTCAATAATGTCACAAGAACTTGAAGCGACATTTCATGTTTAAGGTTACAAAAGATTTGCAATCAGTGAAAGATAAAATTCAGAAGGAATTTTAAGGTCACCACAATACTAACCAGTGAACAGATAACCTTTTAACTACAATCTCTCGTTTTATGCCAACGACCGTTTGATTCACCATTACAGGGTTGCACTCGAACAAATCAAAAAACAAATAATACCCACGGATGGTTATTCTCAAGAATTGTATACAGGGTGATTCATTAACAATGGGAAAATCGGAAGCTGAAGATACTACACGTAAAATTGGCGTAAACATGCCTTATCCGAAAGTTGATAGTTTCGGAAATACTGGGTGTTGAAAATTAAAATTTTAAATCATTCTTTTGCGATTATTCTGAAAATATGTAGGTTAGGAACTTGAACATTTGTGAATTATATTTTTTTAAGCGACGAATAAGATGCGTGTTGCAATTTCAGCGTTGGTCATAGAGGGCGTCACTTACGAACAATTTTACCGAAAATTTAGTTAATAACTTTTTACCCTGTATGTCTAACATGAAAGTTGGTTCAAAACCTAAAAGAGCAATAATTTTTCCATTAATCTTGTTTAATTTCGGTATCTCGATGCGTTTTCGAGAAAAATAGATTTAACGAACACTATATTTTGATAATACGAGAAAGTAATAGCAAAATAAAATAAGTGTTTCTTCGTGTTATTACAACAATTAACAATAAAACAAATAAAATACCTACGTAATAATGATTTAAAGTAATTGTTCAAGGAATCCACCGTTGACACTGATACTTTACACAACGTTTTCTGAGAGATCTTCGAGTTTGAAACAACATATTGGGATTGCGTCTGACTGCGTTGGCAGCGATTTGTATTCTTTGCCACAAGTCTTCATACGAACCAATAGATTCTTTGTCAACGACATCTTTCATTCGAGGCCAAATAGAAAAATCAAGAGGATGAAGTCTGGTCTTTTGGGTGGCCAAGCAAAAATGCTTCCACGGCTTGAAGAAGTTCTACTTTATTTAAGAAGAGACATGTGGTTCATGCACGACGGAACTCCACCGTATTTTTCTCGGCCAGTGCGTGCATATTTAAACGTAGTGTTTCCAAATCGCTGGATTGGCCATGTAAGCATTTTTGCTTGTCCACCCTTTTTGGTCCTGAATGAAAGATATGGTTTACAAAGAATCTATTTGTTCGTGTTGTGCCAAACAATACGAATCGCTGCCAGCGAAGTCCAGACGCAATCCCAATATGTTGTTTCAAACCTGAAGATATCTCAGAAAACGTTGTGTAAAGTGTATCAGTGTCAACGGTGGATTCTTCGAACAATTATTACTTTAAATCATTATTATGTATTTCATTTGTTTTATCATTAATTGTTGTAATAACATGAAGAAACACTTAGTTTGTTTCGCTTTTAATTTCTCGTATTATCAAAACATAGTGTTCGTTAAATCGATTTTTCTGGTAAACGGATCGAGATACCGAAATTAAACTAGAGTACATAATTAATGGAAAAATTATTGCTCTTTCAGGTTTTGAATCAAGTTTCATATTAGACATACAGTAAGTAGCGCCCTCTATGACCATTGAAATTGCAATACGCATCTTATTCGTCGCTTAAAAAAATATAGTTCCATAAATTTTCAAGTTTCAGAATAATCGCAAAAAAACGATTTAAAATTTTTACTTTCAACACCCTGTATTTCCGAAACTATAAACTTTCGGATAAGGCATATTTGCGCCAATGATCACCATTTTACGTGTAGTATCTTCAGCTTTCGATTTTCCCATTGTTAACGAATCACCCTATATATATTTCTTGGGTTATTCTAATAAATTATACATTTTAACCAAATTAAAACCGCCTTCACATGTAGATATTGAAACGAAGATTGGCAATGGCAAATGGAGCCTAAAGTTCGCCCCGACATATAAAATAAGCAATAAATTAACGATATCAAGAAAATGTTTCTTGTAAAAGTGGCTGTTTTACTAAGCGATTAGAGCATGGAGCTAATAAATAATGTATTTTATGACACATATGCGCGCAAATGTTCATTCCATATAAGGAATAAATTATACTTAATTAGTGCCAGTTGTTTATAAAAAGGGGTCAAGAATTTTAGCCAGTAAATGTTCTGGTTTAATGTAAACAATGCTGTCATATGGAGTTAGTGCTTAATTTGTTTTATTGCGTTAGTTTGTTAACTTCGTTGAAAGATAAACTAGTGGATTATTTTGTAAATACTGGGAAATTAACCGACGATTTATTCGTTAAGATGGGTACAGACTGAGTAAACATCGCTGCACGACAGTTGGGCAACAGTTAGTTAACTGTTGGAGAAACTGAGAGAGAAATGTTGGCTAGAATTTGGCAAACAATATAAAAATGTTCTAGCTTTTTGATTAATGTTCGCTAGTCTAGACGTCAATATGCAAATACCAGTTTGCTATGCACACACACACTAATGTAAGTACACTGTTGGTACGCTATTGAATATTATTTTATTTGATGACCCGCCTGGGGAGCACATACGGTGCAACAATTCGGCAACAACAACGCAACTCGTGTTCAAGATCGTTTGCTCAATCTGTATCCGGCTTTAAATGCAGAAATTTAGAAGGCTTCGGCGGTATCGATTGCTAGAGTCATTAGCCGCATCACACTTGATTATTAGATTTTGATTTGAAACAAAGAACTAGAATATTGTGGCAATAGTACAGTAAATCAATTCAATAAAAACTTGCAATGTGCGCTATACAGGGTGTAAGAAGTATGACTGCCATAACTTCAGCATGAGATAGAGTAATAATAAAGGAACAAAAAAATTGTATATTATAGGGGTGTAAGATAAGATTAACAGTTTTCAAAATACAGCGAATATTAATATTGGGGAGTTTAATCAGAACGTGACAACAGTGCTACACAGCTGATGCACACCTCGTGTGCTCGCGGCAGACTTGTCCTACGGAAAAAATGTAAACAAGTATTATTGTGCAACATTAGTAAATTTCAAGACAATTGTTTTCAATAAAATGTATCGATTTTGTAGTACGAAGATAGTGTTGTGCTTAAATTTTAGCTCAAATCTTAGTAATTATTAATCTCTTAAAACAGGAACTTAACTTTTAATCAAATTATGGATTTGAAAAATATGTAGATAATTAAAATACCCAAATATTCACGTCGTCCAAATAATCATACGTATTAAAAATAATTTAGGGACTTACCAAAAAGCAAAATTCAGTAATTTTTAAACGTACAAGTACAAAATCGCCGAGCCGTTGTCATATTGCTCGATATGAATTTTATCGAATTTTAAATTTATTACAACGCTAATTATTTTTTAGAATTAAGCATAAAGAAGTTAAAAATAGTCATAAATATTGTATTTTATGGTATTCTATGCAAGCAGTTATGTCAATATTCCTTAATTAATCAAACTTTTGTACATCAAGTTGGAGATTTTGATCATTTTTTTTCTCGGAAATGGTTGAGTTTAGGACCCATGTCATATAAGGTTTTTTGTTTATTTTAATGTATTCTATCGTCTGTTAAAATTAAGGCAGTCAAGCTTCTAACACCATGTATATCTCAAATGGTCACTGGTAATCAATTCCTAGGCTTAAACTAAATGCACTAGGTGAGAAAAAGTTTTTTATATGATTATATTATTTTATAATTTAAACCTGATCGTGACTTTAATCCGCAAAATTGTTCATTCAATATCACTAATTAAAAAAACTTTTAGTGTTGTTGACAATATCAATGATTTCTCAACTCGCAGGATCAATTAGTTCACTATCAGTTTTAGTTATGATTTGAAGTTTAAGAACTATCATTAAAAGTAGTTTTTGATCAACATTGACCTGATCTTAATATTGCACTAACCCTGATTCATTCAAAGTAATTTGATATAAATTTTACGAAATCTTGAAAACCAAAGAAAATCTCAGTTATCTCAAAAACTTGTAACTTTAATCTTTACAATACAACGGTTACTTGTTATATGTGTATTGTTTTTAGACATAAGGTAAAGGCATCGGTAGTTGATGGCGACCCAATAGTTGACAACCAAATGCATAAGCTTCTAATAAGCTTTGGTGTATTATTTGAATTATTTCATAGCAGTGTATGATACCTAGAGCCATCTAGTTTTTCACAGTAAAGTTTATTTTCTCCTCCAAGGCATCAAAACAATATGGGGAAATTCTTAGTATGTATTTGTCATGTGTAACTGATATTTGGTGAATTATTAAGGATAAAGTGTAAGAAAGTAAGTAAAAATATTTTATCTTAATTCATGTTTAGTTAAGATTTTAGGAAAAATATTTATAGCTATATGTAACTAGAGGTTTACTTTATAATGATACATAAACAAAGCAAATAAACATGATAATATAGGAATTTTAGAAAAGATGTCAATTACTGATTCTAAAATTTAAATAGTTTCAGTAGCTGACACCCTTGTCAACAACTGGTTCCGTGGCACATTTTTATCGTGAACCTATTTCTCGTCATCTTTGTCTTTTACATTAAAACATGTATCTGCCTTCTAAAGATAATTTTTAAAAAATGACTGAATCCAGTAATTGACAGGGAGTATCAACTTATGAAGCTTGATATGCCAACTTCTGGTTCTTGCAGAGATGCCGCCCACAAAAGTAAAAATGCTTGTCTATTCTGAAGAAAAACCAGAAGAGGCCTTAAATGACGTAAGTCTTGGAATGTCCATTGCCTCAGCAGCAAGGAAACATGATATTCCACGGTCAACTCTGAGTTACAAATTCAGTGGAAAAACTCCAAAAGAACGAGGTATGGGACCTAAAACATATTTGACAAAAGAAGAAGAAAATATTCTTGTTACATGGATAAAGACAATGGCTGAAACAGTATTTCCTTTGGGAAGACTTCAACTCCTTGACAGTGTTCAGAAAATTTTGAGCAGCGTACCGCGCAGTGACAACAGAATTATTCCATTTGTCAATAACAGGCCTGGAAAATCCTGGTATAAAAATTTTCTGAAAAGACACCCAGACATTACTTGCAGGACTCCCCAAAATCTAAGGGTGCCATCAGATACGAGCACAGATGATGTCGGCATTATAACTTCATTAATTGAAGAAAATAATGTCGAAAACAAATTTAAAGAAGGTGATTATATTCTTGCCTCTTTCCCAGGGAAGAAAATGAATCATAAATATGTATGCGTTATTCAAGAGATCCTACCAGAAAATGAGGCTGAAGTAGTTGGTATGAAACGTTGTTCAGAAGAAGACAAATGGTTTAAATTAAATGAAAGTGACATAAGCGTTATAAAAATTTCTCAAATAATAAAAAAATTAAAATTCCCACGATGGCTGCCAGTGGAGATAGACTTAAATATAATTTTGGCGAACCTTTAGATGTTGAAGGATGAACTGATAATATCTTGCACGGATTCTGTCCTATATTTTTATTAACTTAATACATGATTTACATATTCATTCCGTGATTTTTTTAGTTTTGTTTCCTTTTAAAATAGGTTTAGGTCTCAGCCTATACAGAAACAACTAAATATTTAATATTTCTTATACAATAGTTCATTTATTATTTATTTTTGCTTTTATTCTTTTCTTTACACCTGCCATTTACAGGTTCCTAATAGTGTCAAGTACTGAATTTTAGTAAAAACTAACATGTCAACTATTGGAAAAATTACAATTTTTTTTTATAAAAAAACAAAATTATTCATTGTAACACTCAGAGATTTAATATTCTAAAAAATTCTACAAACTTCAAATAAAACCATATGATTTAAAAAAGTAAGTGTACTTATACATAATTTGAAATTTATTATAAATGAAAATGGATTTTGTCTTTTATTTAAGACCTTATGGGTGTCAACTACTTGTGCTTTTACCTTAGGTACATTACTATTATAAAAGGTGTATGATCTTACAACACAATGATTATGATCAATGGTTATGACCTTACAAAAAAACTTCCAATTTTTCAAATATGTCGATGCCGAGTTGCTGCGTCAGCTATCGACCCTGATACATACTGCCAACCGCTTGGTTCTTTAATTGAGATCGGAAATACTTTACCTACAGATTAGTAGCACATAGAACGATGATCACCAATAACAATTTTTTTGCACGTTTCCAAAACTACTCCTTTAGAATATAGCGGTGTTTGTCATCTGTAGAATTGTGTTTTTTGTTGTTAATGAATTATTTATGAAGATATTTAATGACTGTTGTATTATCTGTATTAGTGGTATCTATCAATTTTATTTGAAACATGGACGAACTTGTGTCAAGAACTTGGATGTGAATATTGCTAAGTGCAAAGTAGTTTCATTCACACGAAAAATAAGTTGTCCACAATTTTCGTATTCACTTAACCATGCCGAGCTTTCTAAAACTTAGACTGTTAAAGATTGAGGTATTCTATTCGATTCTAAATTAACTTTCAATAACCATACCACTGCAACAACTAAATCTGTATTAAAAACTTTAGATCTATAATGAGAAATAGTAAGCATTTTTCAAATATCGATAGCTTGAAAGCTTTCTACTTTTCTTTGATGCGGTCGAGAATTGAATATGGCTGCATAGTATGGAATCCTGTTTATAAAAATATTAAAATTATGATAGAAAGCATTCATACGAAATTTATGATATACTTATCGTTTAGGATATATAATAATCGTTATCCTGAAAGAGGATATCCTAGTAAATTGCCCCTGGAGAGTGTCTCTATGCAGTCCTTGGAACAAAGGCGTTTAATTGCATTTATAGTGTTTCTGTATAAACTTATTTACAATTTAGTGGACTGTCCATTGTTGTTAACATTTAATTTTATTGCTAGTCTAATCGTACGAATATACTTAATAATTCACCCGTTCATTTGATGACTAATGCTTACAACAAAATTAGTAATCGCTGTGATATGAACAATGGGATGAGTTTATGAAGATACGTAAGAGTGATGTGATCTACACCGAGTGTTTTTATGATTGTTTCTTTGTTTCATTAATAGCTAAATTTACATAACAATTATTGTTTATACAGGGTGTCCCACTAAGGTCGCCGAGGTAGATATATATTAGGCGGGATATTCCTCGTTCCCAGGAATTTTTTGCGATTTATTGCCATTTCATCAATAACATATTTTTTCTGATCTTTATTAAGATTGACAAGTGTCAAAAGTTCCTTTTTCACCATATTTGTTTCAAAAGAAATGTTTTTTCCGGATAACCATTGAATTATATCGGCTTTCCTCCAAGCAGTCGTAGGCGTCCGCTCGGTTTGCCGTGAATGGTAACTGGCATTATCCATGACAATTACAGACCCCGGAGGAATAAGATCCAACATCTGTGTAAAATACTCTTCGAAAACATCTGCGTTCATGTCTTCGTGATAGTCACCTGTATTTTTAGATTAAAATAAAAGTAAACCGCCATCTACAAAACCACTGGCACTACCTATATGTGTCACTATTAATCTTTGCCCTTTACCTGAAGGTGCCTTGAACCCTGTTGAAAGTCCATCAAAAAATGCTTGTCGAAAACATTTTACATTTTTATCTTGCCATACTTTTGTTACAGTATATTCCTCGTTGACACAAGTTTCGTCTAGATAATAAATATTCCTCCCTTCGTCACGGAATTTTCTAATTAATCTTAAGTAGGATCTTCGTCAACAAATAATTTCATCTTTATCGATAAGAACTGACTTCCTGTTCTGCTTTTCCCAGCAAAAATTCAACTCTCGTAAGACGGCCCATAATTTGCTTCTACTGATTTTTGGCAAATCGTTGTCCTCTGAAAGTTCACTTAAAATTTTGTTTAGCGTTGGTATTTCTTTTTTAAAATAAAATGAGTGTACTTTTCTGCGAATTACATTTTTGAAGAAATCATCTATAACGACTTTTGACCTCCCTGTAGATGATTTTGGGGGATTTACAGTATCTTGTTCATTTTTTGTTTCCTTTAAAAAGTCTGTAGATAGTCGATTTTCCAATCCCTGTCATTTTTGTTAGCATTAGTGTTACCCGATAATTACCTGAAACGAAATATTACCACGCCCATTACTCTCTTTCATTTCCAAACAGACTATACCTATAAATATCAAATAAAAATCGACACAAGATATTGAAGGAAATAAACATTATTGGCTTTATTGTAAATAAAATAATAAAATTATTGTTTATTAATGTTATATAGCGTAACCAAAAAAAATCTTGTTAAACCTAAGACATATTTAGGGATAACTAAGTAGGTATAAATTCGGTGCCCAAAAACTCAGGATTTAAATATTATTGTTAAATTTTTTTTTGCTACCTACGAAATTTATACTTTTATTGAGAATATATATAGAAACTAATATTAAAGGTTCTATCACCTAACGAAATTCATTCATTTTTTTTTAATGGTTGACTTATGGATTGGTAGTTATTACATTACAAAGAGTACGCATAAATAAATGTACAAACAATCACTCGGATGTTACTTATTATCATTGCATATTTGTTGACTATTTTGACAAATAATAAAAATACTAAAAATTACTCATAATTAGACACCAAAATCGATTAAATGAAGAAATTAAAGGTGTGCAAATTTAATCCACTTACTTACCCTATCATCGATCGTCCTGCATGTATTACAGGCAGAAAATGAAAACACTGCCACCTCAATACAATTTTAATGGAATGTAAAAAATAATGTACTGTACCACTTTAAACAATTTGCACCAACTACACGGTGAACTTCCGTTGGTGGAGGTAATTCTGCCAAGAGTGTCAAGTGAAACAGTGACTGATCTGATAATAGACTTATCGAAAGGGATTAAATAAATGGAAGGCAAATATGCTTAGATTTATGTGCTTTGTGTTAGGTTAGGTATTAGAATAAAATAAATAAATATATAACATCGTAGGTATGTGTCCAAATATATCTGTAACTGTTCAGGACAAAATAATGAATATGGTTAAAATTTCTAAATCAGGACCGTCCAAATTATTGTGGATTGGTTGTACTTAAATTTTGTTGTAGTTATAGCATAATGAAAACATTTTTTTAGAAAAGCAATATTTCAAAAATCTTCAAAAATAGTTACTTAAACAACAAATATGAGGAAAAACAGTGAAACAAGGGTACAAAAAGGCAATATTTGAGGAAGATAATAGCTGCTCACTATAGTAATAGCTACTTACTCTTTTATTCTTCAATTAAAAATAAAATCGTTTTGTCCAACGATTTCTCTAAAAACTTATTACTTACAAATTGTAACAACATAAATTATCTTTAATAATAAGTTTTATTTGTTCTCTCTTTAAATAAAGTATTATCACATATCTTATGTGGTATTACCAACTGTTTTCGAACTATTTAGTCTATGGACTGCGTGCTCACAAAATTCGTTTGATATATTTTTACCTCGTTCAACATAATTTATATCTCAATTTTACTTTACTAAAGCGCGCAATGTATTGAAACAATGTAAGCGTACGTTTTCATTATAAACCTGTTTAAAAATAAATATTTAGCCGAATAAGAGCATTATTTATGCAACTGCCCACCCCGTAATTATACTTTAGAAATTATTTTTTATTCATTAGATTTGCAACAAATTTCATTGTTCTGTTTCACCGAAAAAAAAATAAAAAATCATGTCCATACAGATTTGTTACGCTAGTAAAATATTGTACGCTAATTGCGGAACATCCTGTATAAAGACGACTAATTTTGCAATTCTTATTAAAGGAATAATATGTGATTAACGAAGAATTAGAAATGATACGTTAACTACTTAAATATACCTATATACCTATTCCAGAACAGGGGCGGATCCAGAACTTTAGGAGGGGGGAGGCGTTTATAAAGCTAATGTCTAAAAAAAGGAATATGCAGTCAAGAAAACTGATACATCTCCAAAGAGAACAATTTTAATCTTTATTCATTAGTTGGTTTGATCTTTGATTTGGTCGCTTCAAAGAGCAAATTCTATAGACGGTTTTATAATATTGTGGGGTATGGAGCTCTTGTACTTTCTTTTTATGTTGGTTCTTTGTTATTTTATTTGTACTAAAAAAAAATTCTGACCATTTGGGGGGGTCGATCGCCCCCATCGTCCCCCCCCCCTGGATCCGCGCCTGTTTGAGAAACCCTATACTTACGAAGTATTGTGTACATATAAATATATTTTCTCATCTTCCTATTTACTTAATACGTATTAGATATTTGTTTTTCCCTACCTGTCTGATGAATAATATTTACTTGTCTTGAGGTAGATGACCGACAAAATATCGATATAGGTAAACATTTAATATTTTATAGCGTACAGAGTGGGCTCAATTTCATATTATGGGGTGGGGGGTTTCTCGTATTTCTAAGATGATAGACAAAAGGTATGTAAGATATCACCAGTCCGATTTTCGAAAAAAGTTAAATAACGAAAACTGCAGTTCGATATCTTGATTTACTTAAGAGATACAGGGCGTTTTTCAATTTTGTCTTTTCTTTTATGATATTTTATCAATTTTTATTGTTTATAAAAATATTTGACAGCTGCATTTTTTTAAATAACACCCTATGTTTCAGTTTCATTCATAGATGAAACAAGATATAAAGAAGTACCTACGTTGTCAATCCCATAATAAAGAGGTGATTCGTTAGGTCGAGGAAAGAAGTACCAGTGAACAAAATCTTGAAAGATGTTTGACTTACATTAATAAGTTTGGGTTTGTGATTTGCCAATTAAAAATAAAATTCACTAAATTTATTTACAACAGTATCAATAAGTGGACGAGATATTGGGAAACATCTTGACAAAAAACCTCTGGCTTCGACGGTACTCAGTATTTTAAAAATTCGACTGAGGCTTTTAATTCATAATTATATTCAAAGAAAAATATATTTTGTATTTTACTTGAAAATCGCTTCATTTTCGAGTAATTATTTTTTTGAATCTAAAATAAGTTTGCCATATAAAATTATCTACCAAATACATAATTCGTCAGTAGAACCATCAGAAATATTATCAGTTCTCATCAGTAAGATGCAGGTGTAACAAATGGCAAATGGTCTAGCTATTTGGATATCTATCCACCATCGTTTTTTTAGTGTGGCTCAGATATAATCTACAAAGTGTTATATCTTAAATGCTATTGAATGGGATACTCTACTTGGTAGTCTACTAGATGTTGCGGGTGTAACCCAATGTTGATTGAGGCTTTAGTCTAAAGTGTATTTATTGTTTGCTACAACATCATTAAAAATTTAATTTCACTCATGTCAGTGTAATACTAGTCTTGCTTCCATGGTACCTACCTACATATTAGTCGCTTTTCGCAAGTAGGTACAAAGTAGTGCTTTGCACCAATAGGCACTGAATAGACATTTAAGATAATATACAAATCTAATGTGTCACTTATACTCGTAGACATGAATACCACTCGATTGATTGAGCTCATATGTATGGGTTATGTTCGACACATTATTGGAATATAGACAATTGATTGACATTCTGTAATAACTCGACTGCGAAGCGTACCACCTAGTTTAATATATTTAAGATTAACGCACTATGTAAGATATATCTGACCCGCATTTACACTATCTTGAAAACAAAATCGTTCTGGATATGTATATAGAAAATTATTTCCTTAAAATTATATAAAAAAATCACTTTATTTATTATCGCAAATTTCTTAAGAATCACCATCTATAAGACCTTTCAGATCATTTTTTCACTTCAAAAAAGTTATAGAGCAGTCCGTAGATATTTTCGACTCGCAACTCTTATTAATTAATTTGTTATTAACATTTTAGTGCAAAAAACGTGTTTTCTTTAGTTCTTTGTTTATAAAACCAAAACCACTAGGGCAATTTTTTCAATAATTCGTAACTTTGTCATTTATGAAGATTAAGACCCGAAATTTGGCATAGAAGTAGATAATTATATCAACTTTAAGTGTGCAAAAGGCAGGCGCTGTCGGACCATTAGTTTTTGCGCAATTGCAATTTCAGATTTTTTATGCATTTTTTTGCCGGGGGTTTGTTTGTGTTAAAAATGATCCCATTTTAATTCTAATACCGGTTTTCAAAACTAGAAATAGAACACTATAAAACGTATATTTCAAGTTTTCGTTAAAATGAAGCGAAATGGATGAAACATGCACTTGAACATTAGTGTAAAACGGCTGAGCGCTTCCCTACTTCCCCCGCTACACGCGCGCTCGCGTACGCGCACTTGAAATATACGTTTTATAGTATTTTACTTCTAGATTTGAAAACCGGTATTAGAATTAAAATCGCACCATTTTTAACGCAAGCAGACTACCGGCAAGAAAATGCATACAAAATTTAAAATTGCAATTGCGCAAAAACTAATGGTCCGACAGTGCCTGCCTTTTGTACACTTAAAATTGATATAATTATCTACTTCTGCGCCAAATTTCAGCTCTTAATCTTTAGAAATGACAAAGTTATGAAGTTTTGAAAAAAATGCCGAATTTTCCAGTTTTTCCGGATTTTCTCCGGTTTTAAACAACCTATCGAATCGCTCGACCTTTCATTTTCTTCGAAATTTAATTTCCTACAACTTTTCCATTTACAGAATTGAGATTACTCTAGTAGTTTTCGTTTTATAAGCAAACAACAAAAAAACACGTTTTTTGCACTAAAATGTTAATGACAAATTAATTAATTAGAGTTGTAAGTCGAAAACACATCAGACTGTCTTTTAAGTGATGGCACAGGTGGCATGTTGTTAGTATTTTTGTCACACAAAAAACCTATATTGACTGGCCTACTGCTTCACTTCAGTGGAACTCTATTGTATCAAATCAAGCAATAAAAAACGCGACTGGACTACTACACTGGCTTGGTGCGGAATAGAGCTTACAATCAGTCTGGTCAGTTACGCAGATCTTCTGTAATACAGTGCCGATTATTAATATTCATACATAAACACATGTTGATAACCAGTAACAAAATATGTAAATGGGAAGAAGGAAAGAAAATGCCGAGGAGCAAACTACTGGGCCAAATTTTCTACTAGCTCAGCTAGAAAAAACTTTCGAGGAAGCCAAAATGTAGAAAGTGATATGTTTTCAAACAAAAAACCCCTATAAAAGTCAAGAAACAAGATTGGGGCCATGGGCTCTTCCTCCTCTCCTCTAGCTGGGCCACATTAATGCCCGTTCTATTTTCACTACTATATCGACGCAAGCACATTACACTTATTAATGCTTTTAATGCCGTAATAATCACTTCACAATACCTTGCAATAAGTGTGCAATATTTACGAATATCTGCGAATGTCTAATACAATGCAAATCCCAATAATGTCTGGATTTTGAACCCCACAATGCCCTAGTTGCTCGCCGGACTACGGAATTTCAATAACTTTATATTGAAAAATAAAAGGATTTACTTCTGCAATATACCTATTCTGCCAGATTCAAATAGTTTTAAAAGCTTTTGTTTCATTTTTTTTATGAGCAACGTCAGTTTTATCACGTCACCTCATTTTCCGATATATTAAATAATTGGTTATGATAAATATTTTGCATTCGCTTCTTGCCTTATGTTGGTAGAAGGCGTCCGACCCACCAAGAGGTATTCTAAAAGGAAACTAATCTAATTTATACAAACACAAAGTAAATTTGGTAAGCCCATAAAAAGTGCTGAATAATTCCATGAAAGATATGCTCTTAAATATTTAGTAACCTTTAACGGTAGTTAGTGTACAGGTGGTACGTAATGGAAGATAGCATACTTTTCTGCTATAATAATAATCGGCACAAATATCTCGCCAACAAGTCATCCATAACCACCGTAGCGTAGCCCGGAGCAGATTGATTTACTTTACATAACGGATGCAAGATGCAACTATTCGAATGGCTTGAAATGACGTCCGCACGCAATGTGTAATAATCTTTCCACTTTCCACAATAGTTGTTAGTTCCTGATCCGAATAGAATAGCAAGTAATTGGAATGTTTCGTCATTACAATTTCGACTGCATGGCGAAATTTTCAGTTACTTAATTCAAAATAACAATAGGACTATTCAAAAGGATTGTTTTATTAGAAAAACTGTAAAACTCACTCTATAAAAGAAGGAACTAGGTTTGTTCCTATAAATATATTTAGGTCAGAAAATTAATTGCAAAAATATGGATTTTGAGGAATCTAGGGGCATATCAACTATACATATAAGGACTCTGACAAATTGTACATATACAGAATATACAGAGGAGGACCAACAACATGTGATTTTTGTAATGTACAGTCCATACTATATTTGTTGACATAGAGTTCCAAGAAGACCCCTGCGTGAACTTTGTTGGGATTAACCGTATTCGACACCAGAGGTAGAAAGACATTGGCGGAAAATTTCAAGGCACACCCCTTCCGTGGTAAATTGTTACAGTAGTTCCGATACCAGAACTTTATTGGCTTATTCTCTTCTTAGAATTCTATCTATACCGACTGTAATAGGTACCTAGAGATTTACGCTTTGGATTTTAACAGATAGATAAGGCTCCGTGATTTGATATTAAAACCGTGCTTTTACTATTTCAAAGTAACTAAATGGATATGGGAAACACGTACTTTCCAAAATTTTAATGAAATGATCTGGAAGTAAAATTATGATTTTTTGATGCACTGAGGATGTTTTTTTTTAGATATCTATTTATTTCGAAAATCGTTCAATTTACCGAAGTAAATGAGGACTAGTTTCTTTAAAGAATAATGTTCATAGTACCCAGAAATAATTATTTCCAGTTCCATGCCATGCAAACATATTTTTTGAATATATGTTGGGTTAGTCCGTCCTTGAATAGACCATTCTTAAATTGTCATAATATTATTTCACCTAATCAACACGGATTTTCAGGAAAGTCAACAGCAACTGCACATCACTCTTACAATTAGTATGAGGAAATGATAAAATACGTTGAAGCAGGGGAGTGCCCTGTTGGGATCTTTTGTGATCTCAGCAGGACATTCGACTGTGTAGATCAAAACATACTTCTAGACAAACTGGATTTGTATGGAATCCGGGGTAATGCATATAAATGGATAGAAAGTTTTCTCTTTCAGAGAAAACGGTTTGTTCCTATTTCTAATAATTATTAGGAATAGGTTATTAACTCACAATCAGCAGTTATTAATATAGGCGTACCACAGGGTTCCATACTGGGCCCAGTGCTATTTCTTTCATATATAAATGACATTGTCATCTTCGGTCAAACTTACTATATATGCTGACGGTATTTCCATAGTGGTATCTGACAAAGGAAATAATATACTAAAAAATAAATGTAATAATGTTCTGCATGACCTTAATGAGTGGTTTTGTGAAAACAAGCATTAAGGTTTCATAATTGGCAAAAGACTTGTGAAGAACTTGATCAGGAAATAAACCGTTATCGTGTGATAAGAGGTACAGAAAGTGTTACATTTTTAGGGCTTTATATTGACGAATGTTTAACGTGGAAGTCTCATTGTGAGCGTATAGTTATGAGATTAAATTCTGTACTTCATCAGTTTAGAAATCTTAGAACAGTTTTAAATATTAATCAGCTAATAAATCTATATTACGCTGAAGTTGAATCCCGATTGCCATCTTTTGTTAGCTGTAGGGATTTATTTACAAAACGCCAAATTTTAACAATGCCATCTCTCTTAATATATAATAATAATAAAGGAACTTTATTTCTTTTCTGATTCACAGTATATAAGATATAACATATTAACAAAGTTATAAAATAAAATTAATTTAAAAATGAATCGGAAAGAAAATGCCGAAGATCAGCTGGTCATGCGGACATGACCTCTGTTATTAATCTTAAGCAAACATAACTATCTAACAGTTTATAATTTTATGGCATAGCGAATATCATATTTACATAAGAGAATGTTTCTAATTTTAAAGAAAATACAAAAAAAAATACCTATATCTACTTTTTAGAAAGAAGAGAAGGGGAGTACTAAGGTATCAAAAAAAAAAAAAGTTTTATTTGGTATTATCTAATAATTTCTTTTTTAGCGTTCGTTTGAAAGCAGACACTGGTTTAGATTTTATAGACTTAGGAAGGTTATTGTATATTTTAGTTATCTGATAAGTGAAAGAACATTTAAATAATTCTGTACGACGAGCAGGAGGAGTCAGCCGCCCTTTAAATCGTATATTAATATTATGGACGTCACTTCTAAAGGAGATTTTATTATATAAATATGTAGGAGCTTTATTACTAACTATTTTATGAAATAAGCTCGCAGTATGCAGCAGACGCCTGTCAGACATGTTAAGCCATCCAAGCTCCTTGAGTTTATGAGAAATTGATTGTCTTTTTCTGATTCCGAATATAAATCGGAGACATGCGTTTTGAACTGTTTGAATTCTTCGAGCATCATTGAAGTCAATACAGGGTCCATAAATTGCATCACTGAAGTTAAATTTTGACAGAACTAATGATTCACACAGCAGAGTTTTGACTTTTTTATTGATGTAATATCTGTTGTTATATAACAATTTTAAGTTTCCATAAGCACTACGTATACAATTATTTATATGAAGCTTGAATTTTAAAGTTGAATCCATGACTAATCCTAAGTTTCTAGTATTATTTACAGGTACAATTTCTTCGTCAACGAATTTAATTTTTGCTCGCTGTTCAAAATTAAGTCGTGTTTTTTTTGGACCAAAAAGTAAAACTGATGTTTTCTTTGAATTAATGCTCAAACTGTGATCTTTTGACCATTTTATTATGTTAGAAATATCCTTATTTATATCTTGTAAAGCTAAATCGCAATCTTTAGGTAGGAATGAGTAATAAATTTGAGTGTCGTCTGCGTATAAATGAAATTTACATTTGTGAATTGCATTTTGTATAGAAGAGGTGTAAAGCATAAAGATAAGCGGTCCTACTATAGAGCCCTGTGCCACACCTGAGCATATTCTAAGAGGAGTAGATACTTCTTCCCCCATTTTAACACATTGGTATCTATTGTGAAAATAGCTACGAAAGAACTGGATGGAGCCACTACTAAAACCAAGGTATTTAAGCACAGCAAATAGAGTGTCATAATTTAAAGTATCGAAGGCCTTAGAAAAATCGATAAGTGTTAAAATTGTTAATTTGTTTTCATCTACACCTCTCAAAATATCGTCGACAATATTTAATAACGCAGTTTCACAACTAAAGAGCGGCCTAAATCCCGATTGAAACTGTGGTATAATATTTAATTTTTTGACATGAGCTCGGATCTGTAAATCTACCACCCTTTCTAGAACCTTTGATAATATTGGCAAAATACTGATAGGACGCAAATCTTTAAATTCCTGGGGATTATTGACTTTGGGGATAGGTTTTACAAGAGCTAACTTCCATGCATCTGGATAAACATTTTGCGTAAGACTCGTATTAACAATATGGGTTAAATAGGGTATTATTAAAGGACAACAATATAGTAACATTTTAATGTTTAAACCATCATAACCTTGTGAAGTAGTTTTAATTTTGTATAAATATTTCTGTACATCGTCTTCAGTGACGGTAGAAAAACAAAAATGATTTATATTTTCACTAAAAGTATTATTCGTATAATAGTTAATCGTGTTTTGATCTCCTGGTAAATTAGGAATACATGTGCAATAATACTTGTTAAGATCATTTACGTTATGTAGGTGGGTAGGAATATTAATGTCAGACTTACCCGAATTTAGTTTTAATTTCTTCCATATAGTATTTATACCATCGGACCTTAATTTATATTCTAGAAAAGCTTTCTTTTCGTGTCTACATACTAAGGTAGTATAATTACGTAACATTTTATAATAATTATAGTGATTTTCATTTCTACTACGTTTCCATCTATCTTGAGCTTTATTTCGAAGCGACATAAGTAACCGGACATTATCGGTAACCCAAGGATTGTAATTTCTTGTGATTTTTATTGTTCTTAAAGGGGCATGATCATTGAAAAGTTGCAACAGACTATCATTAAGAAAAGACAATTTTTCATTTACATCGGCTAAATCGAATATAGTTTCAAACGGTATGGCTCTTAATTGTAACAAAAACTCATCATAGTTAAAATTTTTAAAATTTCGAATGGTCTTGTATGTTGGTTTTCTTTTATAGACGGCAGTTAAGATACAGTACGTTAATTCATGATCAGACATATGAGCGAGTGAAAGTACATTGACTGAGTGAATAGATTCTTCATTGGTGGTTAGAATAAGATCTAGTAGTGTAGCTGATGTAGGGGTGATTCTGGTTGGAGAACTAATGAGTTGATGTAAGTTTAAGCTTTCAAAAAAATTGTTGAGTTTTTTAGACGATACAGTATCAGACAACATATCAATATTAAAGTCACCAAGACAGAACACTTCATTAGAATTAAGAAGTAAGTTAGCAAAATTGACTTCAAAGGACTCAATGAACTCATTAACAGGAAAATCAGGGGGCCTATACAGGACACCAACTGCATACTGATGCTTTTTAATTTTAATTGTAATCCATAATTGCTCCACATTATGGTCGGTATCAATAATAGAATATGGTATAGAATTTTTAATATATATACTTACTCCTCCTCCTCTGCCGCGTCTTCTGTCCTCCCTTATCAAGTTATAACCTTCAATAGAAATAAAATTGTTACTTATGGCAGGAGTAAGCCACGTCTCAGTAAGGCATAGGATATCATAATTACTTTTCAGTACATGATCTCTTAAATTATCCAACTTTGGCACTAACGACCTTATATTGAAATGAGCTAAAACCACATTACCATAAACAGACATATCATTTAATAACGAATGGTGTAATAATAGTAAAGTATAGTGTAATTTGTGAATAAAAATGAGATAATTAAGTTTAAGAAACGAGTGTGATTAAATTTATAACGTAATAATGTAAACCTATTAACACTTGCCCTCTTCTCCCTCTTTACAACCTACCTAGTTAGAAAAAAAGAACTCGAATTCTCGACAATATATTAGACCAACTTATATATAAAAAAGTTAAGAGTTAGAAAGAAAAAAAAAAATATTAAAAAGAACAGAAAAAGAAAATAGATCAGTAATAAGCGAGTTGCTACTCGCCCTGCAAAAAAAAAAAAGAAAAAAAAGTTTAACATAACAAGGCAAATTAACTAACGACTATTTCATCTTCTTCTCTATTCAGATCTTCCATATTTTTAATTCTTCGCTTTCCATTTCCATCATCACATAAAATATTTCCGTCTAATGTCCATGCTTTATTTTGACCATACTTTTCTTTAGCTTTTTTCAATAATGACACATTAAATGATGTGAGATCATCGGAGAGGAATAACCCAGAATTTTTCAACTTTTTCTTATTTTTCATAAGATATTGTTTGTCAGCATAATCCTTAAATCGGGCAATCACCGGACGTTTATTACTATTCCCTCTGACAGAAATATGTAGTCAAAGTTATTCATATCCAGATGCAATTTAAACTGTTTATTAATAGTATGTATAACAGTTTCGTTTAGATTTTTATCTTTCTCATCGTTCAACCCAATAATGCGCAAAGAATTTCTTTTTTGTTCTTGTTCCAATGAGTTTACCTTATCTCGCAGCACTACATGTTCTTTGGCTAAATCACTTGTGGTTTTTTCACAACTTTTTAAACGCTCCTCTATTTCACTTTGTACTTGCTTCACGACAGCATTCGCAATAGTTTGGATTAATTCCTTATTTTGCGATAATGTTTCATTTATCGTGACAACTAAAATGTCTTTAATTTCTGCAATTTGTTGTCTTGAGAACGGCATTTTAAAATCACTTGCACACAGTCACACAAAAAATAATTTTTACGTGCCTTTTTGTAGGTTAAATGTTGCCAACAGATCATCCAATTACTTAAAATATACAATAAGTTGCCTTCTGAATTAAAAAGTTGCTCATCGACTGGACTATTTAAAAAGCGCTTAAAGCAACATTTAGTATACGAAGGATTTTATGATGTTAACGAATATTTTGATGTATAATATATGTGTATTTGTTGTTTGTTAAAGTATTATTTTGTGTGTCTAGTATTTACGAATTTTATGCAGCTTTTACACTTTTATTGACAATTCCAATACAATTTGTAAATTGTCTAATGGAAATAAAGAAATTGAAATATGCAGACAGATGCCTGGTAAAGTAAAAAAGCACTTTAAACATATTCTAATATTCTTATGATAATTAATTCAATACTTACAGGCAGAGGAAATCTCTAAAGTTCAAATAATAAACATGGGAATTATATTAATATTAAATGAATGAATTGCAATACTCTGATCTGCAACGGAACTTTCAAACTTAAGTAATTTTTATTATGAAATGAATGTTAATTTAAATGTATGAAGATTAAATTAAATAACTAACAATGATATAATTATTATACATGAATGCAATAGCGAGATTATACTAGGTATAACATTTCCTTTTATAGAAACAGTGCATGTACAGATTAAAAGATTCCCAACGTCAGAATTCGCAAACAGAAATGTATTAGTTTTAAAAAGACATACTTAAAAATGTTTGTTATTAACAATTGTCTGTGGAGATGTAAAAGTCGACGTAATCACTTTTTCTACAACTTTTCAAATCAAAACAAATATATTTTTTATAGAATTTGAGAATTTTTCATTTTGTTTAATTTTTCATGTGGATAATTTTCAAATAGTTAATGAATATTTAAACGAAATTGTTTACATAAAATCTAAATTCTCGTTTTTATAGGTATTATTCCCCGTTTTTTATGGTCAACTACGCATTACTGTTAATTATTATTAAAGATTTAAATTATTGTGACTTATTTAATTTGCATTATTTTTTTCTTTCTCTAATTTATTAGTCGTGCGTTCAACCGTGTTTTCGAGGTTATCTAATTATACTTGGAAAATTGATTCCACAGTACTAAAAAAAGTCAAATGCGTGTCTAAAAATTCAGAAATAAAAATTATCTTAATATATAAAATAAATGGATATAAACTTGATAAATAATTGCTTTCAGGATTTCACCTCAAAATATTTCTTATCAGTGAATATTATATTTTTGAATTAAACATAATACATAAATCTGATATAAAGAGTACCTCACAATAAAAACGGTTGAAAAAGTATTTTAAAGGAATCTAAAGTGATGGCATTTTTTGTAGCAAGTTCTCTTCATCTTCATTTTATTTTTTCGATTTAAAAACAACATTTACTACTAAAAACAAGTTAGTTTGTTGGACATATTAAGAAATAATTTTCAAATTATTTGTTTAGTTAGTTAGCACCCGATAGTTTAATATGGAATCTATTAGCAAAATGTTAGATTTTATGTGACTAATATTCGTATAGAAATCTCTAATAAAATACTAACTTTCCCACCAGCCTTTAACGTTACTATTTCTGCAATTATAAGAAGTTATTATGACAACTTTCACTGTTTAATATGAATTCAGAAAAACAAATTCACAGGTACTTAATGAGGTTTTTAAATGAAATAGCTACCTAGACAAAGTGGATTACTGAAAATTCTTAAAACATTTTGAGGGAACATGTTCTCATTTAGAACTTAGGCTTATAGGTTAATACTTATGTAATTATTATAGAATATTTAAAAGAAACATAAGTAAGATAAGGGAAAATAAATAAATAAATTTAAATGTGTGTTGTAGGTGCCTTACTTGAAAAACAAAGCACAAATTTGTACAGTTGATTTTAAAAACAAAATACATAACAAATACATAATATATGAAGAATTCATAAAAGTTTACAAGCCACGTGACAGCCGATTTTTTCCCATTTTTCGGTTATATAATAATTAATTTTTCTTCAACCCCCTAACCTCCAGCTACCCTTACTTTTTTTTTCAAATGGAAACATAAGGCATGAGGGGGCTCGTTGAAAAACTTATAGAAAACCGAATCCAGCCATACCGAATAAACAAGTTTTATTTTTTCAATAACAAGTTTTTTTTCATTTAGAAATTGAAACAACTAGATAATTTACAAAAATAAACTCGATATCGCAAATGCTGAAAATATCCTCCATTCACTATTTGGCATTCTCCAAGACGATAGTAAAAGCTGACCACAGTATTCTGAATGACTTCAGCTGGTAAATTATGCATCTCCGCCCTAATCTTGTTCTTTAAATTCTCAATATTATTGTCCTGGTAGACTCTTTCTTTCAAATATCCCCAAAGCAAATAATCCAGAGGTGTTAAGTCAGGGGATTTTGGCGGCCATTCAACTGTACCCCGTCTACCAATCCAGCGATTTGGAAACATTTCATCAAAGTATCTTCGAACATCAATACCAAAATGTGGGGAAGCGCCATCTTGTTGGAACCAAATTCTTTCATTCGGTATATCTGGATTAATTTCATGAGGGAAAATCACAGCTAGAGCAGGTATCAGGTCAAATGTTAGGAAATCCAGGCAGTGCGGCAGTAAGATTTTCTTCAAAAAAGTATCCAAGATTCTGTTGTTGATGATACCTGCCCATACATTAACTTTTTGTGGATGCTGCGTATGCGATTCGCATGTCCAGTGTGGATTTTCCTGGGACCAAAAGCGATAGTTGTGCCTGTTAACCACTCCATTTAAATAAAACGTAGCTTCATCCGAAAAAAGTACGTCTCGTTGAAAACCATTATTGTCGTCACACCGTCTCATCATTTCTTCACAAAATTGTAATCGCCTATCATAATCGTCTTCCAAAAGCTCTTGGACAAGACATACCTTATAGGGGTGGTATTTCTCTTGTTTCAGAAACATTCGAATTGCAGTTCGAGAAGCATCGTGATTGCGGGCCAATGAAACAGTTGAAGTATGAGGATTTTCAACAAGTTCTAATGCAATGTCTAATTTCTTTTCTTCATTCAAAGCACGTGCCCGTCCAGTTTTGGGCAAAGTCTGTACTGTACCGTGTTCCTCAAATTTGTGAAATATTTTACTAACTGTCCCTTGCGAGATTTGGTTTTCGGGATATTTCGCATTAAATAAATCGCGCACTTCAGCCTGACTTCTTATTTTGTCTCCACATCCAAGCAATATCAAGATTTCGATGCGTTGCCTTTCCGACAATACCATTGCAATTCAGTAAATAACTTGATTTTGACACAATAGTAACGTTTCGAACTCCAATTTACAACTAAAGCGAAAAATTAACCAGAAAGCCTGGCAAGTAAGTGGTGCCAAAAAAACGCAACATAAAAAATATATCTTTTTTGCGTTAGCAGTGATAGGTACAGTTTCAAATTCTTTATTTTATTCTGTGCAAATTCATGGAGGATAACACTGAAGATAATTAAATTTTATTTCACTTGTTAAGTAGGTGTTTTATACAACCCTAAAAACCTTGCTATTGAAAAAATAAAACTTGTTTATTTGGTATGGCTGAATTCGGTTTTCTATAAGCTTTTCAACGAGCCCCCTCATGCCTTATGTTTCCATTTGAAAAAAAAAATAGGGGTAGCTGAGAGTTAGGGGGTTGAAGAAAAATTAATTATTATATAACCGAAAGATGGGAAAAAATTGTTTCGGCGTTTTAAAAAAAATTAACTCATTCAAAGGATATATGAATATGAGAACATGAATTCATTCAATAGAGAGCGTTAGAAGTATGCATATATATTGTGCACATTTGAATATTCAATTAAAGTTACTTTTTATTGGATCACCCCGTATATTTTTAGAAAATACCTTACATATTGTACCTATTGTACATATAGATGATGTGGTATTTCAGGTTTCATTCATTCATGTATTGAATGGTGGAAAATGAAGGGCTTTCCAACATAAATCGTTCCTGGCGCAAATGCAAGCTGCTAAATATCAATATGCCGCCCCCTCTCCCTCACACGTCGCCGATTACTCAAATTTAATAGAAAACAATTTACGAACATTTATTGGAATACAATACATACTGAAAAAATATAATAATCATCAAAACCATCGTCTGGTTGCTGACATTTTGCTTGTGGAGGCCAAAATTTATCTGAGGCAAGAAGGTGGAGTAGCTATATGGAAAGGTCAAGTCTTAAAAAAATAAGCGCAAGCGATATGAGCCAGATGCCGACCATAATAACATCTAAAAGTAGCGTAAGCAAGTTCGTTGCAAATCCGTCTTAATTGCCCTTTGTCACAGTCAACTGCGTAAATTATGCGTCTGCTGACCTTTTGCAATAAAAATGTCAAGAAACCTAGACTTTCTTACATTCGTGGTATAGTCTAAATTGTATTTCATATTCGAAAGCTGACGACAATTTCGATTTATCGACTGTAACTTTTTTTTGTGGATAAAAAAACGAATTAACAGTATGTTTTAGGTTAATCTGCTAAGAATTTAATAAAATTGTGACACCATAAAATATTGGTTTTAATGGAATTTTGGAGCTTACTATAATATTATAAAACCGCACAATATAGCTGAGCTAAATATATGATAAATGACAGCTTATTATAAAAAAGTTAATGTATTTTATCTACAATTTTTGTGATTACAGATCACCTCCAGTTATTCTTAATTCTGCATTACCCACTATAAACATACTGTAAAAATTAGACAAAAGAAGAAATAATGAGAAATTAACATTGCATAATAATCTTTTATATTTTTTCCACGTACAATTAAGAAAAAGAAAAGGATTATGTTTTATTTGACGCTTCTATTTGTGCTGACGTATAAATTCACTAAATATGAAACAAATTCCATTTAAGTAAAGTATATTTACAAAGCCAATATTTATATAACTCCTTCTTGTCCTACATAGTTAAATGTTCAGATTTAATCACTCATCACTCTCATCAGTCAAAATTATTGTTATCAGTTTGCCATATCAGCAGAAACGATGGATTTAATTCTGACAGATTAAAGCAAAATATATTTGCCAAGTCACCTCTTGTAAATGTAGAAGGTGAGGCAAAGAGAAATGGAATATTCAGTACCGAATAACGCTATCTATTGGGCATGAATGAAAATAGTAATTATATAAAATAGTTAGTCCTACTAGCAAATTAAAGACATGGTTTAAATATTGGTCAATATTTATTAATCGGTACATTTTGCAAAAAAGGGTACAGAGTTATATAATTTAAAACAATTATGCATTTTTTCAGATACAAATACGTATATTTTTATTAATATAAAAGGTGTTACAAATTAAGCAGTTTACAACATAGGTATTCTTTGGACTAAAATAATGGGACTTTTCTTATGCCACTTTTCATTTCGGTGCCTCATTTTGAACATATAGGGTGTCAAAATTAAAATTTAAAAAATGATTTTGATACCTTCGATGATTGTAGAGATATTTATTTGAAATTAGCACATATTTTGATCTTAAGTCGGCACACTTTTTATGTAATCTTGATTTAAAATAACAAACCGCGAACGGAGGGTAGAGGGGTTGTAGTACTCATGGCCCCCTATTTTTTTTGAGTACGCCTATACTTTCCGAATATTTTTTTTTAGATAACGCGGCGTTTTATTATATTTTTTTTTTCAGTCATGTAAGATTTTTATTTGGGGTCTCGTTTACGAGATACTGTAATTTTTTTGGAAACACGAAAAGTTACAATATCTCGTAAACAGAGCCCCAAATAAAAATCTTGAAAAGCGTGAAAAAAATAGTATAAAATGCCGCTTCATCTAAAAAAAATATTCGGAAAGCATAAGCGTACCAAAAATAGTAGGGGGTTCATGGGTACTGCAACCCCCCTCTCCTTCGTTCGCGCTTTGATATTTTAAACCAAAATTACGCAAAAAGTGTGCCAACTTAAGATCAAAATAGATGTTAAATCTCAAATAAATTTTTTAAATTTTAATTTCGACACCATGTATTTTGAAAATGGGTCTAGAAAATGAAAAGTGGCATAAGAAGAATAAGAAAAGTCCCATTATTTTAGTCCAAAGAATACGTGATTAACGGATTGACCTACTAATTTGTAACACCCTGTATATTATTTATATAATTTATTTATTTATATGATTTATATAATTTTAAATATAATAGAATTACCATGAGACCAAAAAATTTTTGGCGTAGGAACTTTTAATTTTTTTTGTTAGTGATAGTAACCAGCCATTTGTCCAAGTTCTAAAATTAGTGAAGTAAAAATGACGAAGCCATTTGCGAAGCCCTTATATACGGAAAACTCGTCGAAAAGTTGTCGATGTTAGGGGGCATCTAACCAACCATTCTTGTGGAGATAGAGATGCGCGGAAACCGAAATGTTCGTCTATTTCCATCCAGGACGAGCAAATTTTCAACTGTTTCGAATTTTTCCACGAAAAAAAATATATATTTTAGTGATTTTTGACAGACTGTAGGTATCTCAATGAATAATGGTCATATCGAGATAAAAAAGGCTGTTTGAAGTTCAAGTCCCCAGTTTCAAGATTTTTCGACAAAAAAATTTTTTCAGCTCTGATTATTGCGAAATCATAGGAAACGGAACGAAAAAAAATTTAATTATTGAAAATTTTTAGATTTTTTTTTAATAATTCAAACAAATCTAAGTAATGTAAAATTGTGGGAAAAGTCGTGAAAAATTCTTCTTTTTCATTTTGATAATGATTACGTAATCATCAGGAATATAAACGTGTTCCTTTAATTCTATCCAAAATTTTGATCGTTTGGAACAGAAAATCGGTTCAATAGATGAACTTGTCAATTTACAGGATTATTCGTCTACATTGAGCTGTAAAAATTTCTCTCAACATTAGTCTTTTCATCTATATTTGTAAATTAGCGACAGATTTTCTAAAAAAACCGCAAAAAGTCATGTTTTGTACTTTTTTCAAATTAATGTAAAATATGAAAAAATTTTCTTCAAAAACCATTAAAGATGTAGGGTTTTCAAAACCGCCCTGAAATTTACTGTGCGATCATTAGTTATTGAGATATGGATGATCAAAGACAACGGAGTCCTTTTTCATTTAAAGCTTGATATCTTAACAAAAAAATGACATGCAGAGACCAAAAACTATCTAAAGGTGAATAATCAAATTAACTTACTTCTCGCGCTATTTCCTCCGATTGCGCAATAACCTGAGTTCAAAAAATTATATACAGCTTTTCAAAAACACTAAAAAATTTCAGATTTTTTTTGTTTCCTTAATATTTTCGAATAGTGTAATTAAGTGAACACATCATAACCTATAAATGTAATTAAACAGATTACAATATGCTGTTCGACTACTCAAAAAATGTAACTTAACATATTTTTACATTATTGTTTACAATAATACCTAAACCAATGCTATTTAATTAGATATTATCCATATAAAAATTATATGTTTAACAAGAATATTATTGTCCGTTTTTTTAACCTTACGCCATTTTTTCATATTTATCAGTTATTAAAAAATATATATTTTATGTCGAAACAAAGGAACAAATAGTAACCGATATTAGTCCTTTATGGACTATTTTCAACATTAAGAATCAAGAATCGTATGCAATAAACTTAAAATATTACTTACATCACTAACATAACTTGACTCTTGACCTTTTAGTCTTTGGTCAATCAGGTTAATCCTGGTAATAATTGACGCTGTTTTTGGTATGGAATTTAAAATTACCATAAATCATGCATGCATGAGCGAGAATTCAAATTCCTTCTTACAAATAAACACGTCTGGAGTTAAAAACGTAGTCAAAACATTGGAGAGGCTTTCTGACTAACAGACGAGTAAACACACACCATTCACTCACCGCGTCCAGAACAACTAAGTTTATAAACAGGACGGCGACAATTTAATTACCCACAGAAGACGGTGCCCCACTGAGACAGGAGTCATTTATTGCAATCTATTTTATGGGATTAATGAGTATTTACTTAGAAGATTATTCCTTCTCAAATGCAGTTGATTCGATACCGTTTTTTCTTACAAATACGAGGGTATTACAAAAAATTAATATAAATTTCGAGACATAATAGATTTTTTTCATTTCAACGTCGCTCCAAATTAACAGTAGTTAGTTTATACAGGGTGATCCAGAACTGATGACGATATAGTTACTTAACATAAAATTCCATGTTGGTAAGTTTGGTAATTTTATAAATATTTTTTTACATTATATGAAATTACTCTCGACAACTTTAATTAAACAAGTTTTTCGATATCTCCTTCAAAATGTATATGATGACATGTATAGAGAAATTAAACACTAGTACATCAAGTCTGTACCGATTTTGTTCATTACTGACGTTTCAATTATTTTTATATTTTTAATTTTTAATAAAACGTAATACTTCGTTTCTTTTTAGTCACAGTAAACTTTTTTTTTAATTTACCAAAAATAGAAACGACTGTACCTAATTATTGTTGTACTGCTTACAAGAAACAATAATGGGATATAATCGATAATATTCAACAAAATATTATATTTCCATTTATGTACTTTAAAAAAATGCCAATAAGCAAATCTGCTTCAACATGCCTATAACCTCGAAATAGCGTACATACCACAATTTCGTATGTACGAGGTCTGTTCAAAAAATAACCCAATTTTATTTTTTTACACTTCATTATTAATTTTATACATTACTGGTCCTTGTCTCCTTCAAAGTACCCCTCTCCCCTATTTACACACTTTTCCCAGTGGTGTTGCCATTTCACGAAGCAATTCTGGATAGCTTCATTTGAAATGGCTCGTCTCTGACGAATTTGCTTTGATGTCATCAATAGTCTGAAATCGGCGTCCTTTCATCATTGATTTTAATTTTGCAAATAAGAAAAAATCGCAAGGAACCAGGTCTGGCGAGTCAGGAGGGTGAGGGAGGACAATAATCTGATTTTTGGCACAAAACCGACGAATTAACAAAGCTGAGTGTGCGAGCGCATTGTCATGGTGCAAGAACCACCAGTTGTCTCGTCAAAACTCTTTTTGCGGATTTTTTCACGAAGCCGCTGTAAAACGTCTTGATATTACACATGGTTCACTGTTTCACGTTGAAGCAAGAATTCAAAGTGCACAATTCAATTAAAATAGAGGAAACAGTGAGCATCCCGGTCCTTTGAATGAATGTTTCATCGTGATTAGACTGTTCAAGAAGTCACCGACAAACGTCGACACGATTTTCTTTCTGTTGTTCGGTCATTAAACAAGGAACAAATTTTGCGTGTTCAATTTTTCAATCAAAATTTCATGGCGTGACCCAATTAAGATGCCAACTTTTTCTGCAATTTTTCAAACAGTCACTCGGCGATTCGCACAAACCAGGTCTTTGACTTTCTGAACGTGGGAGTTTTCAGTTGAAATTATCTTCGACGACAACTTTTAAATCGTGAAAACCCTTCGTAACATTGCATACGAACAAGAGCATCATCTCCGTAAGCTTGTTACAAAAGTTAAAACGTTTCCGTGAAAGTTTTCCCCAGTTTCACGCAAAATTTAACGTTGCATCGTTGTTCCAGAAAATCGCACATTTCAATAAATCGTCACTAACACATTGCACTAAAATAACAATATCACGAAAACTAATTGAGATATCAACAATCCAAGAACGTGTGGTTATAGAGGAGGTTGGGCGCAACGCAATGATGCCAATCGCATATCATTAAATGTTTCGATTAGCGCGTAATTCAAAAAGTTCGGTTATTTACTGAACAGACCTCGTATTTTTTATGAAAAAAATCAAAGGTAGGCTTCGCTACATTCGCTATAGGTATCTGCAAATAAGCGACTCGCTATATATCGGTTTTCGAAAGAACTATAAACTTTAACATACCTATTTGTATTGGTTTTTGATGTTTATAGTGTTTATTTAGAAATCTTCAGATTTATTTAATTTATTACACTTTTTTACAATTTTTTTTTAATTTACGCTAACAGAGCCCACAAATGGACGTAAATCCACTAATAAATCATTTAAAAAATACAATGTTTATGATTTGCTTACTCTTTCGTTCAAAAATAACTTGTCTTTTTTGGAAGCTAATTCTAGAATCACAAAAGGCTAAATGAGAACTGATATTTCACCTTGTTCACCTATATGATCATAATGAGAAAGTTGGCATCACAGGGACCTAATTACAAATTTGACAAAATCAATTTAATTTTATCACTTTAAAACAAAGTTGCTAGTTTACTCAGATATTAGATAATTTCTTTATTAATTATCTACTTATTTTATGTTGATACAAATCGTATATAAGTTACTACAGTATTAACAACTATAACATTTTTCATAAGAGAAGGGAATGAGAAATCTAGCAGTGCAATTTCTCTATCTCTTATGGTTTTCGAGATAGTGATGTTATCATATCAAACACCCCGTATAAAAAGTTTGCGAACCCAAGATTAGATAAATAATTAATTGTTGTTTATTAATCTTAGTGGAAAATTTTTGAATTCTGCTATCGTAAATTAAAAAAACTCAAAGATCGAGACCTTTTTATCACTAATTGAAACTAGCAAAACAAATATCAAAAGCCGCAAGAAATATATTTTTATACAATATGCAGCGGCTCGTGTAAATATTGAAATATTTTATGGAGATAACATACTGAGTGTGCTTAAGATTCTCACTGGTGTTCCCTTAGAAAACAAAAGACGTATTTTATTTCGGTAGGTACCTACATATACAGAGAACAGAAAAAGTGTCAAGTTATCATTAAAATATTTTTTTATCTGCACACTTTCCCAGGGAAAAAAGTTGGACGTATCGCATATAGAAATAAATTTTGGACATTTTTTTCTAACTAGCTTACTCCATAAAGTTAATAATTTGTCAAATTTTGGCTACTTTTTATAGAAGTTTTTGATAAATGTGGCACAATTTGCTAGACACTATTAAACAACAATAACCAAATTGAGTAATTTTAAATATTTGAAGAACCTTGGAATCCTGTCAAATTGTCCTTTGATAATGATAATGATAATAATAATTATTACAGTAACAAGAAAACAAGATATTTCTTTGAAAGATTACATTAATATTGGTATCAAGGAATATTGTTAGGATTTTTAGGAATTGTTTAAAATGTATTTGAATTGAATATATTTATTTGAATTAGCTTAATTTAAAGTAAAGTAAAAAGAATCCTCTTAAAAAATATTTTCTGTTCCCGGATTTCAAACATTTATTAGCACGACACCACTTACAGTTACGAGGATAAAAAAATATTTTTGCCAAATTTCTATAGGGTGACCTAAAATATATGAATAAGTTAACAATAGTTAATGTCTTTCAACGCTTTACCGATCTGAATTCACTTGATTTCTATCTATATAGACAAGCGATAATCAATAAAGAATTATAATAATTAATAATAATTCTAGTATTTAATCATAAGTACATAAACAAAAAATAAGCGCAAATTATTTCCTTATGTTTTGAAAATAATATAGCAAACAGTTAGTTTAAAGGCTCACTTGACACAGTCAACTAATAATGAAATTCGTATTACGTTCAAATATGCACATACTTAAAACCACTTGCATACAAATTCACGATTTTTTTGTATAAATTAAACAACTTGTTATGTCGCATACGAATTTGGAGAAATGTGAAATCTGAAAGCGAAACTCCAGACTGACGAAACGTACCGGGTCACGTCTCGCATTTTTGATGCAACAAACACTTGTGTTTATCGTTAAGTTTCGCTGCCTTTGTATCAGTTTTAATTAAAGTTATAAACAAGATAAATACGTGACTCTGCAAAAACAATGTTTTATTTGCGAATGAAATGAGTGAATTATAGTATTTACGGGAAAAAATGCATTCTATTGTTGTCAGTAATAACAACTAATAACTTTTCAAAATCAAAAAACGCCAAATAATAAATATAAATTCAGTCACTATTTGCCTTAGTACTATTCTCTTAATTATGTACTTTTTATTGACACTTTTTCTCATTAAGCTGATTGATTTAATTATTAATTAAGTTAACATCAAAGTTTTAAATCTAATGCTTTCTTAAAAGAAGCTAATTTGAAAAATGTATTAAATATTTTAAAGTTCGTCAAATGAAGATTTCACATATATTATTCATAGTGAGTAACAAAGTTCCGTGGATAATTTTTTTTAGTCGCAGTTTAAAGAAACATTTTAATAAAAATTATTAAATATAACCAAAAACAAAAAAATATAATACAGTCAAAAATGTATTCAAAATTTGTCATTTAAAAATTCCGCGCAAAGTAGATTTTTTTATGGAAAGTTAGTAGCACTGCACTCTAATCTGACGCGAAATTTAAGCGCGATCTGACAAGTAGTTTGTTTATAGCTTTTTGTTAGCCCACCTAGAGTGTGTTCCGCAATTTTTACTATGGATAATGTTATTGAACAAAGAGTTTCACAAAATTTTTTGTTACCAACGGAATTTTGGTTAATGTTTTGGGTATAAAACGTTCGCAGCACAACTGATTTCAAAAGAGCTGAATTTTCTTCAAAAAGAGCAGCAAACATGTTGCTAAAGACATGTTTGAGCGAGCTAATTCGGACTTTACATTCATGCAACGCATCATAATGGGTTGCGAGATATGGGTTTACGAATTTGACATGTAAACGAGCCAATAAGTTTCGGAATGGCGCTTTTCTAATGAGCTGAAACCAAAAAAATAACACGTCACAGTCGATCCAAAATGAAAGTCATGCTCACTGTTTTCTTTGACTATTGTGGTGTTGACCACAAAGAATTCCTTCCAGATGGAAAAACTATCAACAAAGAATATTATCTGGGCGTTATTAGTCATTTGAGACAGAGAGTATTCACAACTAAAGACAAAATTTATGGAAGGACAATTATTGGGTTTTGTACCACGATAATGCACAAAGCCATAATTGTGAATGTATTTTTGACCAAAAACTCAATGAATGTCATCTAGCAGCCACCGTATTTGCCAGATATGGCCCCTGATGACTTTTAACTCTTTCCCAAACTCAAATTACCACTTCGTGGAACAGGTTTCGAGTCGATAGAAGCCAAAAAACACAAACCACTGAAAGAGTTGAAGTCCACACCGGAATATGCGTTTGAAAAGTGCTCTGACGACTGAGTTGTTTGTTGGAAAAACCGTATTTCTTCAAATGGAGCCTATTTTGAAGGAGACAAAATAAATTTTGATGATTAATTGAACATATTGTATTTTATTGACAAATTCCGGATACTTTTTTGACAGAGCAGTATATTACAGTGTTGAAATACACATTACTTTATAGAACTGTATAGTATTTGTATATGTCAATACTGGATCAATAAAATTAAATAAGAAATGTCTACATATAAATAGTAAAATTATCATAGTACGATCATTTGAATATTTAATATTTTAACCTTCTGTGCAACATTCTATATATGTGCCTATATATAATTACCCTATTTACAAAACAAATATTTCACATTTGCTTGAAAAAAATGTGTAACTAATTTCAATTATTTATGAATAAGAACGTACTTTATTTTCAATAATACATTGTAACACGTAATGGAGAAATGTGCTACACCGTTTCCTTAAGGAGCGCGTTTATATGCGCAATTTTTTGTACAGCACATCATGGTTGTTACCGTAAAGCAGTAGCGTACTATTTTATTTAGAAAAATATGCCACCGATACCCTGTATCTCTGCCACTGAAGCATGTAAATTTTAGGAAAAGCCCTCAGATTTTGAACAATGTGTACATAAATACATGTGCCCAATTTCAAAAATATTTCACTTACTAGTTTTCAATTTAAAAAAATTAAAAATATTTTTTGAAGCTGCTTAATACCTTGTATCTTTTTAACGAAGCGTCCTAGATAAAAACTTTAATAGGAAAGACCCCTTAAAATTCTCCAAAGAATACGAAGTTTAATTTTTGGTCATCATTTGTGAATCACCATGTATACATTTACTTATTGCCACTGCAATGATGATTCACAAGAAAAGATTTAAATCTTGATGAATTGGCAATATATTTTTAAGTGACATTTGTCATAACAGTACTAGTGCTGTTACATTACAGTCATAATTTATATTAATCTTTTAATTTAAAATATTATTACGGAGCTAAATGAAGATAAAAGTAAATTGTAGCAAGAAAACTTCATTTATTTTAATCTTTTAATTTAATTTATGTTAAGATTAACACAGCTGGATGAAGATAACTTAAAAAATTAACAATAAAAATGAGTCAGCCAGAAATTCCACGCCAAATATAGCAAAATATTTTAAGGCTACTTGATCTGTGAATATTACGAATAGTCAGTCACTAGGAATAGCATATAGGTTAAATCGTAAATAAACTGAAATATTTAAGATTTACGTCAAAATATAAAAAAGGCCATACGAACATTTGTGCGCAAACACTTCGTTTCCGAGATACAGGGTGTTAAAGTTATTGGAAAATATCACATAATAGGTACAGTGTAGTAACACATAAATTAATTAAATTTATTGTCAAACATAATTTAAATTAGAACGTTATTTTGAAAACGAACAGATCAATTTTTGAAACGTCAATAACTTATGAAATTGCGGGATAAACAGTGATGTTTTTTGTACTTTTTATTTGTCGGCTTGTTTCAATGAAGGATTTTTGATTAGCCAAAACTATTTTCATAAAAATAACACTGAACTGATTGTTTTGGAGCAAGGGTGACCACATACCCAATAAATAAAGAACTGAATTTGTACATAATTATGTCAATCAGTGACGGAGATAACGGGAAATGTGTCAATAAGGACCCCAGATTTTCAGTGACATCGAGTATTTTAAAAATTAAAAGGATCCTAAAGATTGAGCAATAATTATGAGTGACCTTTAGAAATTAAAATATCGATTTGAAATTTTCAGAATCGAGATTTTTTTCAACCTACAAAATGATAAAATAACGAGAAAAATTTTTAAAAAAAATCTATTTTTGACGATTTTGGAAATTTTTAAAAATCTTGAGCGACCTCTAAAAAATTTTTTTTGAGCTGATTTTTTGAGGGGCTCTTAAAACATGATAAACTAACATATTTTCACAAGACACAAAAAAAATAGTCGTTTTTTTTGGGCCACCCTGAAGTATCTATTTTATTATTTAATACGTTGATAGTGATTTTTGGGGTAAAAACTACATAAATCAGTCCTCTTCTGGAACTCCTGTATGTAATAAATCTGTAGTATGGTTAGTTTTTGATTAACAAAAATATTTAATGGTTTCTTGCAGTTTGAGACATTTTTTATTTAGATTTTAGACTAACAATAATATTGTTTATGTAAAAACGAAAACGAGGCGCCTGTCATTACTAAAATTTGACCAAGCATATTAGTTATATTCTGTATATTGACCGTAGAGTTGTATATATTTCTAAAAAATGTTTTTTGTTTAAATGAAAAATCGAAATAAACCTTTTACTTGAAAAATAATGAATGACACTATAGGTGTAGTACATGTTTGAAAATTCTTAGCTAACGGTAGAGTCCATACGTTCGCGTCCTACTGGATTTATCAAACAATAATTTTATTACAGTGACATAAAGGCGTGTAACCGAGTGGTATTGTGTTAAACAATATACTACTTATTTATTACTGAATTATTGCGTACAATAGTAGATATGCAAATACTACTGCGGTATCCGTTTAAGGAAAGCAGATAATTTTTATCTGCCCGATTTCATAATCCTGATGAATAGGATTAAGTGCCTACGAGTCTTCTCAAAGCATACATTGTATTTTGTTTATAAATCATGATTTCCTGTAACAAATAAGTTAAAAAAGAAACTAAATATTTGTGACGCAGTTATTTTAACTTGAGAGTTTCACAATTTGAAGCTAAATTTAATGATATGAGGTTTGATAAAAAAGTAAAGCGAATTTTCAAATTGGGCGTGTTGCATCTTATCTATTGAATTGATTCTTTTTTTGTGTTTTGGTAGCACTGTCAGTGACCTGTCAATTTTTAGACAGCTGTCACGATTAGTTTGTGTTTAGCGAACGAATGAGTAAGACATATCAGTGTTTTTGGCGAAATGTCGGATCAGAGTTTGTCTGATATTTTGTGTTAAAGACGGAATTAAATGCTGCAAAGCCTTCAAAATCTTAAAGAAGACCTTTGGCGACGATACTTTGTCACAGTCACGAGTTTGTCAATGTACAAATGTTTTCAGGAAGGCCAAGAAGACATCGAAGATGAGGCGAGATATGGTCAAATGTGAAGGTCCTCCTAACCGTTTTCTTCGACTACAATGGAATAGTTCATCACGAATTTTTACTGGCCGGTCGTATACCTTTAACAAGGAGTACTACCTACACATTGGCATGGCAGTTGCTTGAGGTTGCTTAGTTATTGGAAAAAATCGCTCGAAATTATATATACTTAATGAAAATAAAACTTTGCGCCAGAGAAAAAACTATTTGCAGGAAATAATTAGACGTTTTAAGCCAAAATGTTTTCTAAACAACCAATAAAACCTGAAACCTTTATAAAACGCTAATCAAACCATATGTGGCTTTTTACTAGAAATTATTTAATTCATTACATTGTCAAATCAAATGTCAATTAATTTTGGGCCAATCACGTCATTATTATAAGAGAAAGACTATAAAAAATTAGGCATCAACTTCTAGATAACTGAATTGTATTTTGAAATATTAAATTGATTTTGTCTTAGCAAAAAAATAAATAAATAAAAGCTCAAAAATTATTTTTCTAACAAATCAAAACCACAATATCGTATATATATATATACAGGATGTTAATTAGGTGCTTAGACAAAGAGGTGATGCAAAAAATATCACCTTTTCTAAAACAACTCTGAAGGGATTTGACGCAGAATGATTAGATTAAAGACTTGTCCAATCAGTTATCTATCGATTGTTACCTGCAACATCTTATGGTGTTTCCAAGAAAAATAATCTTTCATATTATTCGAAATACGAACCATTTTTGATTTATTACTTTTTTAACTTTTTTTTTGACCCGAAAATAAGTTTCTTGGACTTTTCCTGATTGCTTTATACAAAAAATCGTATTGTTTAGAAAAAATATCATATGAACATTTTTGCGAAAGTTATGTTAGATTTAATGAAGTAACGATAATAAGTTAAAAAAGTACCTAATAAATTGAAAATTATCATTAACCTAAAAAAAACGAACGCTGTTTTGGGAACACCTTAACGAGTTAGACATATTGAAAAAAATCTCAACATATTCTGTGGAGTCGAATTTCTGTTTGTTTTTATGTTAATTCACTGAATTTTTTCATTTCACCAAAAACAAGCATCCCGAAGGGAATAAAAAACTACTACGTCCACGTTATTCCTGGGTAGTGCTAAAAGTAGTTAATAATTATACAGTTTTTCGATCTTAAAATGACCTTGATCTTGTTCTTGAGGTTAAGTTCATATCTTATTGTAAAACTTTCCGCTCTTGTAATTTCTGAGGTCAAAAAAGAAGGTCCCATTTAAAATTTTGTATGTGATCTTCAAACGACCTTGAAGTCAAGGTCAAGGTAATTTTCAAGGTCTAGTCAAGATAGCCCCCTTTTCACCCTACAACTTTCGTATGAAACATTTTTTTTTAAAGTATTACCAACACTAGGTTGTTTCAAGATTCTTTTTTTATGAGTTAAATCGAAAAAATAATAACAAACAGTATTTCTTTTCGTTTTTCAATCGAAATCCGTGGTAAAAAGTGGGTGCTTCCATTAAAAAAAAATTTGCCTCAGGTCTAAAAACACTACTTCCGGTCTAGACCGGAATTCGTAATATGAACCTTTCAATGGCCCCCTCGGTGCCTTACAATTTTTGTCTGAAACTTTTTTCAAAATAATCGAGTCAACCGAGATATTATTTTGTCTCAATATAAATGCCCCACCCGGTATATTAGGCGTCTTCACAATTATTTTAGAAAAGATTAAACTCTTTTTTAATTAATTTACACCCTGTGTCCCGGAAACTGGATTTGCGGACCCACCTTTTCAATTTAAGGGGTTCTTAATAAACATCAAATTTTAACATACTGAAATTATGTCAGTAACACTTGCAAAACTGATTCAATTACTGTTACAGACTCAGTAAAATGATAACGTGATCGGTTCAAAATTAACCAAATGAAAAAATTCTCAAAATATGAAAGTGCCCAAAATTTATATAAAAATATCCAAACGTATATTCTACATGAGAGGGAATTACAAAATAAACTTATACCATAGTTATAATCAGGATATACAACTAAATAATTAGGTACTTTCCAGGAAGACCGGTTTTAATAAATTGGAGGCGAGTAATTCCAATTATCTAAAGAACAAACGGATCCCTGTCACAAGAGAAAAAATGAAGACTACGTGTATCTCCTTCCCTTTAAATTTTGTCTAAAAACAAATTATAGAAATAAACTCAAAAATAAATATCTAAACATTGTCTAGGGTTCTTTAATAATATGTACAATGAAATATGATTTTATTTTAATATTTTGCCCAGGAGCTTAATATAACACGCCACTGCAATTTATACCAATAAAATTCATTCCATTTTATTCCATTCAACAATCTTTCTTAGAAGGTTACAAAGCAAATAGAAAATTCTTAAACGAGTAGCAGTATCATCTGTCGGGTTAACCAAGAAATCATGAAGAGAGACATATTACCCAGTGACCCAAATTCTCCCGCTTTATACCATTTAGATTGGAACGTCCGTAGAGGTTGAGTTAATCAACTATAAAAAAACTTATACATAACTGCAAATTACGTAGACATTGATGATGGATGTGCAGAATGACTTGAAAACCACTCTGCCAACGAAGAATAAAACCAAATCACCGGTTATTTCAGTACCGTACCAATAATTCCATTATGGTTTCTCCAAGATATTCACCTAACGTTTCTAATACCTGTGCCACGGCACAACTCAAGGTCAAGGTTGGAACTGAATTTGATAAGCTCGTTTCGTAAAGACTAAATTATAATTTAGAATTCTTACCGTTTTTCTCTTCCTCATTCCTAGAATAATTAATTCCTTTTATTATTTCTAGCAATGAAATTATATCTCGTTACCTTTATCATAATTTAATCACTACTTTTTATTACACGTGGATAATAGCATAACATTCTACCCTCTTTATCTTTTTTTTGCCTTTCCATATCTAAAGAAATGCATAAAGCACAACTTAATGTTGCACTGGTTCCATATTCATTAATAGGCCAATTCCTTTATACCCAAAAAAACAGTTAAAAGGAAGTATGACGTTCAAGCAATTTTATTGCATGAATCGTTCAAAAGGTCATTTTAGATGAAAAAACCGCGGAATGCCATTAAATTAGAGGGTGGAAATAAGGGTGAAAATGCACCCCTTTCAGTTTTTTATTTGTAGCTCGAAAACGAAGCAAAATTTCACTATAGTTCATAGGAAAAATTATTTAGAGAATTGAATTTCCCAAATGGCTTATTTAAAAAATTTAAAAGGAACATTTTATGCCAAACACGTTAATAAACAATTTAAAAAAAAAAGCAAAAAATAAGATTTTTTGATTTTTTTACTTTTTTGACTAATTTTTACTTTTTTTTTAGAAGTAGGTAGAAGAAAATTGCTGTACAAAAAACTCCCTTCAAATTGATGCGTTTTCGAAAGTGTTTGGACTAATATTTTAAACATAATAATGATTATAATTCTGATATTCTTATATTTACAACAAATTGGTTCTTTACTTAATAAAAAAATATTTCAGAAGTTTTATTTGTTAATAAATAAAGATTTTCACAACTTAGTCAAAAAAGTAAAAAAAAAATCTTATTTTTTGCTCTTTTTAAAATTGTTTATGAACGATTTTTTGAATAAAATTTTTATTTTAAATTTTTTAAACAAACCATTCACATTCTTTCAATTTTTGGGGCAAAAACGCAGATATGTAAATATGCTGGTATAATTACTTAATATTTATTGTCAATACTTTCCTTACACCTTTAATTAGGTTTTTTATGTTATACTTCTCTAATCTCAAAAAAAAAGGTTACAGATCTGATGATAAAAGATACAAGAAGTATACCTAATCGTCTAAACTTCTGTGAACAATTTATTACAATTATGTCTTGCTTTTGTGAATTAACAAAGAAAATTACAAAATTATCGACTCATTTGCACTCCTGTATTATCAAGTGGAATAATTAATGATACAAATAATATTACTTACATTCTAAGCTAATATTCTAATAAAATTTACTCAAACTTGCAATAATTACTCTTCCTTTAAATCAGGTGTAAAAATGTTTAGTTATGATGAGTCATTTTCTGCTAGCTTACAAAAATTGTGTGAAAAGTTCATGTTCGTGGTAAGAACTTACCAATTTTTATCACGACCATGATGATATGTGGTTTAAAATTTACGATTTTTAGGAAACAAAAAGTTTTTTAATGGTATGGCAACAAAAATTTCCTTTGTATGCATATTTTTATTAACGCTGCTTAAACATATACATACTTTGTTTTATATCCATTTCTTTGAAATTTTAAGAAATGCTTCTAGAACTTTGGTATGCACGATTTTTTTATAGTTAGAAATTAAAAATCTTTAACACCCTGTATATAAAATATTAAAATGGTATAAACATTCCATTTATTAAGAGAACATACTTAAGAACCTCCCTGTGTACAGACAATATTAAAAAAATATATGTGAACAACTGACGTCTGTAACCAAGTTCCAAGAAAAACATACGAAATTATGAAGTGTATAACAAAGTATCCCACGCATTTAAACAATGGTAGACTGTAACAAATAAAATGAGAGTGTGTACTTTTTATTGCGTTGTTAAAATTTCAATCAGAGACACTAGTTAGCGCCCATTGTTTGCTAAAATAAGGAATTCAGTGAATTTTTAGTAGTTGTATATACAATACCCCAGTTATGTAGAAACGTAGAATTACTCGTACTTTCTACTTTTCATGAAAAATATGAAGCAACAGACGTACCTGAATGCTACAAATGTAGTTATAATGCTTTATAAATCAGAATGGAGGAGTTTAAAACGTTTTGAATTAGAAAATCATTTTGGAAATTGTGATTCCAAATAGCATCTATTATCTGTATTAGGTTCCGTGAAAATGGTCTGCTTCTAGTTCTTCTGTTATTTTTTGAAATTCAAAAGAAAGTGTAACAACTAAAGTTACAGGGAATTTAAATTTTTTGATAATTTTAAATGTTGTAACTTAATACACATAATATAGGCAAGGTTCAATATGCTTTCTTTAAAATGACGCTAGATAATTATGCATTTAAATAAAACATTTTCTTAGTATTGTAGTATTTCTGAAGTCAGTTGAACATGTATAAAAACGCCCAGCAAAAAAATTTAATGAGTTTTATAGGCGTCCCTAAAAAAGTTTTCTGCTAAAGTAAAACATTATACAGGGTGATTCATTAACAATGGGAAAATCGGAAGCTGAAGATACTACACGTGAAATGGTAACCAGTGGCAATGCCTTATCCGAAAGTTGATAGTTTCGGAAATACAGGGTATTGAAAGTTAAAAATTTTAAATTGTTTTTTTGCGATTATTCTGAAAATATGTAGGTTAGGAACTTGAAAATTTGTAAAACTATATTTTTTAAGCGACGAATAAGATGTGTGTTGCAATTTCAGCGTTGCTCATAGAGAGCGCCATTACGACCAATTTTACCGAAAATATAGTTAATAACTTTTTACCCTGTATGTCAAACATGAAACTTCATTCAAAACCTGAAAGATCAATCATTTTTCCATTAATTACGTACTCTTGTTTCATTTCAGTATCTCGATCCGTTTTCGAGAAAAATAGAGTTAACGAACACTATCTTTTGATAATACGAGAAATTAAATGCGAAACAAACTAAGTGTTTCTTCATGTTATTACAAAAATAAACAAATGAAATACGTAATTATAATTTAAAGTAATTGTTCGAAGAATCCACCGTTGACACTGATACACTTTACCCAACGTTTTCTGAGAGATCTTCGAGTTTGAATTGGAATTGCGTCCGACTTCGTTATCAGCGACTTGTATTCTTTGCCACAACTCTTTATGCGAACCAATAGATTCTTTGTAAACTATATCTTTCATTCGAGACCAAATAAAAAAATCAAGAGGATTGAAGTCCAGACTTCTGGGTTGCCAAGCAAAAGTGGCGCCCTCTATGCGCAACGTTGAAATTGCAACACGCATCTTATTCGTCGCTTAAAAAAATATAGTTTCACAAAATTTCAAGTTCCTAACCTATATATTTTCAGAATAAACGCAAAAAACGATTTAAAATTATAACTTTCAACATCCTGTATTTCCGAAACTATCAATTTTCGGATAAGGCATGTTTGCGCCAATGGTCACCATTTTACATGTAGTATCATCAGCTTTCGATTTTCCCATTGTTGACCTGTATAATTTGTATATAATGTTTCGAAAATTTCTATTACATATATATTTATTTGGCCAACAACATATTTTAATTATTTATGTCCTGAAACAATTTTTTTATATTGATGGTAAATGCCGTTTTGTTCCGTTTCAAAAGGTCTCCAAAATGCCACGTGGTAATAATATTAGTAAACAAAATATCTTCCTTTTATAGTTGTAATACGAATGATTAATAGGTGCCTATAATAAATTAAAATTACCTGAATCACACCAAATTCCGCATTGCTGCACTGCACTGCTAGGCAATTTGTCAATCACTTGTCAACAATTGAGATTCATTGCCCAGTCGCCCAGTACAGCTGTGTTATACACCGTTTGCCCGTGCGTGCATTCTTCAACTGAGCGTATACATTTCTACCACTTCCACGTTTAGTTCGATCAGACCTGTATATGGGTATGGCTAAATAAATATGGGAACAAGTTTTTCAAATACTTCAATGCCGAGTTGCTGCGTCAGCGACTGAACTTGGTACATACTGCCAACCTCTTGGTTCTTCAATTGAGATCGGAAATACTATACAGTAATAAGTAATTAAGGTTTAATGCGTGTATGCTGGGGCCACACTTACGTCTAATGCCGTTAATTATCGCACTATCTTGCATTAAACATAGGTGTAACCACGACTTAGCCGCTAATTTATCATTCATTATTATTAATGGCGTTAGACGTTAGGCGATAACACGGGTGGAGGTCTTTTTTGACACATCAAAGCGATTTGCGCGTCATTTATCGCATTGATGTGGCTACACTATCATTGTCTATTGCAACGCATTAGAGCTTCGAGCATGGTTTAATACGGTTGCATAAAAAAGGACTGGTCTAACGAAAAGATAATAGAGGTTTTAGAAGAACGGATCCTAGACAAAAAGCATAAAATAATAATTGACGCTCATATAATACAGCTGTAAAACGGCCTCAATCTCCACGATGAAATTATTTTATCAAATAACGCGTTATTTATTGAGTAGACATCAAATACAAGTGCAGATATTCAATTTACCGCCTAATTTTATATATTATTTCTAACCCAATAAATATAGCGATAATGGACGTTACACGTTAACGCTATTGTGGCCCCAGCATAAAGGAGATATGGTAAAAAAGAGTGCTAGAAGAATAATGTGTTGAAAAGAGATTATTAGTTCATTGTTTGATGCTAAATAGAATATAACTATAATTATTGCACATAATTCATTTAAAATATTACAATAATTATTATACTGTTATTATTTTCTTATTCTTTTCGTTTGTATGTTTTATATACCTCATCATTTTTTATATCCGTAACAAAGAATAGTTAAATGCAAATTAATGTGCAATTATTGCTTACTTAAAATAACAAATATGTGGTAATTATTACCTACCAAGTAATATGCTAGATAAAAATATACTGCATTGTAACAGAATGTATAATAGTTATATAAAAACACCACAAAGTAGTCAACCACAACAGAGCGTTTTTACAACGTGCGAAACATAAAGATTATACAGAATAGTATTGTAAATATTAAAATACAAGACTATGGAAAATCGTATTCTTATATAACAAACACCATCCAAAAAAACAGACGAGATTTGAAACAATACCGTCTAGCGAAAACTTATTCGTCAGAAATCGGATAAGAAAACTATTTTCCAATATATAATCATCCATATTATTAACAACTATAATATGCTGATTTGATAAATCGGTATGTACGACTGACTTCTACAAAGGAAAAACTTGTCCAGTGGGAGAAATCTGACAAAATTATGAGTCGCGACTTCTGACGAAAATAATTTGGACGAAAACGCATCCAAAGGACGGCCGGCCATATGCTTATCACTTTCTTAAATCCTTCGATATTCAGACGTATCATTCAAAATAAACGTCGAGGTTTTGTGTTTTTGGATTTCAAATTTCATTGAAAGAAGAATTAATTAAAGTCTCGCAGATCGAAGGAATAAATTTGAAAGGAACTGTTTGGTAACTCTTCCGTACACATAATTTAAGATAATCATTGTCACATTAAGAAAGGATATGAGTATACCTACCTCTCAAATGTAATAATAACTGTCGCTTATAAATGATTTATATGTATCTACTAAATCAAGAAATGAACGGTGTTCTTGTCGATGTACTACATATTTTACGTAATCCTTGGACAATTAGTCACATAGGTGTACTCAGGCAAATATGGACAACCTACCTACATACGCCTAAAATGTTCTGATTGTAAATTAAAAATTTATTTTAATCATCTAATTTGAGGAAATTTTGTACAAAATTTTAAGGAGAATCCTGTAAATTTTGTTAAACTTATGAAATATTTATTAATATTTGAAGGAAAGTATGTGGAGTAGGACCAATGGTTGTCAAGTAGGTGGCATATAATGTCAGATGGTAGATTTTAAAAAAACAGGATAATATACTAATAATTATATAAAAGAGAATTAAACTGGTGTAAACTTCGCAAAAGTAAATTATGATCACAAAATTTGTAAAAATTGTGATTATGACACTATTTGGCATTCGAATAGTAGTAATTGAGGTGGCCATATCCCTGGCCGAGAAATAGTCAAATTTCTGGCGTTTTTAGGTAGGTCCTGAAATCTTGAAAAGTAAAACGTGTAGAACAAAAGTAAGCCAAAAATAAAATCATTGATGTTCTGTTTATTCATTGTTACTATTTAAATTTTAAGTAAATCAGTAAAGAATGTTTACATGTGGAGTTGTATATAAAAAAGTAAGTATTTTCGTAGATTTCAGTACCTAAAACCTTGATGGTTTGATCGTTTTTTGTACCTGTTTATTCGTTTTGCTGCGGTGTCTTTGAAAATATTCAGGTGGCATGACATAACATTCCTATTATTTGATAAGCTTTAGATTATTCAATTATTAAAATTATTTGTCTTTGTGGAAAACACTATTTAAAGAATTTGACGCCCTTAAGTAATCCATATGAGACTTTCACAGTAAGGTTAAGAAATAGGCAATTTCAGATACTACCAGGTAGCTAGTCTCCTATACGGGTGTCCGGAAATTCATGCAACAAAATTTGGTCATAGATTCTTAAAACAAATTTAGGGGACCAGTATTTTTTCTTTTTACCAACTGCCCCCCCCCCTTTCGGAGTTACAGCCCCCTGAAATCTGCCCCTAAGGAGTCTTTTTTATATCTCAAAACCATGTTGTACGAGAATCACTAAATTTGGTACACAGGGGTTTTATGACATGTGGAATCTCACAGTGCTACTTTTTTTGGCGAGAAACCCCCTTAAGACACTATTTCGTGGGCCCCCTTGTCTTTGGAACCAGAACAATTTGGTCGCAAATTTGATTTTTTTTTTAAATTATTAGTAATCACGATATGCATTCAATCACATTTCGACATTTTTCTCGAAAACATTGCGTTTTACGAAAAAAGTATAAAGAGACAAAAAGTTTGTAAATTTAATGGTTTTCTAGTGGACCGATAATTTTTAAGAAATTTAAATATGCGACCAAATTTTTTTGGCTCCAAAGACAAGAGGGCCCACGAAAAATTGTCTTAAGGGGGTTCTCCGTCAAAAAACGTTGCACCATCAAATTCCACATGTCATAAAACTCCTGCGTACCAAATTTAGTGATTCTCGTACAACAGGGTTCTGAGATATATATAAAAAAGATTATTCTTAGGGGCGGACTTCAGGGGGCTGTAACTCCGAAAGAGGGTAAAAATAAAAAATACGGGTTCCCTAAATTAGTCCTAAGAATCTGTGACCAAATTTTGTTGCATGAATTTCGGGACACCCTGTATTAATAAATATGACTTACTTATTGCAGAAGAAAGTTTCAGAAGCTATAGGATGAGAAAAGATGCAGGTGTTTCTCTATGACTTCCTGATATTTTTTATGTTTTCGACACTCGAGTCACTTACCACCCCTTGAAAAAGTTGCCACTTCATGGATTGAAACACAGTTTTCGATTATTACTCACGAACCACTGAAAATAGTAGACTTCAAATGTGGTACAGTGCAATATCCTCACAGCAGCCAACTTCATGTAAAATTTGAACAAAAACAGAATTACGAAAGGTCTATGGGATTTCCACTGTCAAAAATAATGTTAGTTGAAGTTAAAGACGATTTTATTTTCAAATTTACATAAATGGACTATTTGCAATCAAAATTATGTTTTTTTTTGCAGAAATATTTTGCTCTAATATCTCAAGAATTATAGAAAAGTTGAATCCATTTATAGCACTTATTTTCATTCAATAAATAATATGCATTTGGGAAAATAATTAAATTTGATTTTTCCGTTGTATGGTTCTTGAATAAATGATCAGAAACCGTGATCCAGGTGTATGAAAGATTGTGACGAACTTTCTACGTGTGAACTCGGATGTCACACAAAAAGTCGCCGTCCGGGTAAAGCCGGCCACTCACGTTCCGGTAGACCTGTGCAGGTACACCTGTGCAGGTGAAACTGTGCAGGTAGACCGGAGACCTTTGAATACCCACACACGCTATGGTGAAATTCTAGCGATTCTCTCACTTCCATGGTATTCTCTCGTTCGATGACAATGGCATCGAAAGATGACGCGGACGCGTTGGCTTTGCTAGGCCTCTTATTAGTTGTAAATGGACGTGTAAAGAACAAGAAGAAACGGGAAAAATGGTGCAAAGACTGGTTATTAAAGCGGAGAAATTACAGTCATATAAATTTATTAAACGAGTTGAGATTTGAACCTAAAGATTTCAAAAATTATCTACGAATGGACGAGAAAACATACTTAAAATTGCTTTCTATGGTTGCTCCTCTTATTACAAAGAAGAATACAGTAATGAGAAGTTGTATTTCACCGCATCAGAGATTAGCTGTAACTCTAAGATTCCTAGCAACAGGAAGAAGTTACGAAGACATGAAATATTCTTCAGTTATCTCACCTCAAGCTCTCGGAAAAATAATCCCTGAAACATGTGCTGCTTTGTATAAAGTTCTGTGCAAAGAATACTTGAAGGTAAGCAAATAAAACAACAAATTATTATTTCTTAATGTGTAATGTATTAATTATTTAAATAACATTAATCAAAGCTTTTAAAGTTGGTAAGATAAGAAGCAGCAGAATTTTCTGTACTAGATTCCATAACCACTACATTTTCGGAAGACTGTTGGTGTTCTTGATATCCAGAACAATGTTGTGCGGAACTGGTATGAGAGAACTGCTGCGACTGAGAACGTTGACAGTTGTAATTAGGGTTAAGCTGTAATTGACTTGTTTCTGGTTGGATGTATTGCACAAAATTGGGACTAGGACTGGCTGTAGGGGTAATAGTATGACCAGGACTGGATGAATGTGATGAGGGATATGAGACTGAATTGCGAGAAAACATAGCTGGTTGATATTGCTGCACATTACGATTTGTTGCGTCAGAGATTTCCTGTATATTAACGCATTTATGTTGTAGTGTAAGATGGCCAAGTTCTGCCTCGAAAATAACATCGTTGATTAGTTTTTCTGCGATTAGGCTCTGTCTTTTGTCCAATTCTCTCAGTTTAATCGCAAAACTTTTCGCGATAATGTCAAAACGGTCTTCTTGCAGATACGGGCGCTTAAAATGATCTCGTACAGTCGTCAAAACTTCATTGGTCAAGGAATCTTGGCTCCGCTTTTGTTTACCTGGTCTTGATCGAGCAATGAAAGTGTTACCTTCTCCTGATGAACATGGAACATTTTCATTTTCGGTCGATGAACCTGCGTTGTCTGTTGTAGACGGTCTCTCACAGGATGTAGAATTCAGATCATCAGCAATATGTGAATTTTCATTTTCTTGTGTAGACCAAATCTGAAAATAAAAATGTATCATTAGTTGTTAAAAATGATTGTTATTTTTTTTTATTTTTTTCAGTTTCCTAAAAGTCAAGAAGAATGGAAAGAAATATCACAATTATTTGAAGAACGATGGAACTTTCCACACTGCTTGGGTGCAATCGACGGCAAGCACATTGACATCATTCCGCCAGCTGAAAGTGGATCTGAATTTTTTAATTATAAAGGGCGACACAGTATGGTTCTTTTAGGAATTGTAAACGCAAAATATCAATTTATTTTAGCGGATTTTGGAACCAATGGAAGAATATCAGATGGGGGTGTCCTCCAAAATACAAAATTTTTCGAAATGTTAAATAAAGGTGAATTACATATTCCAAGCGAAGAACGTGTCAAAGAAAGCGCTAGAAATCTTCCGTATGTTTTTGTTGCTGACGACGCTTTTGCTTTACGCACTGATATGATAAAACCCTTTCGACAAGCGGATTTGACTTCGCAAGAAAAAAGAATATTCAACTACAGACTGTCTCGTGCAAGGCGCATCGTCGAAAATGCGTTTGGAATACTGGCTTCGCGATTTCGTATATTTCATACTCAAATTAATGTAGAACCCGAGAACATTGTTAAAATAGTAATGGCAGCAGTTGTTTTACACAATTTTTTGATACAACATTCACCAAGATCATATGCACCTCAAGAATGTGTTCATCAAGAAAATACTGTAGACGGAAGCATCATCACTTACGGGTACAATCCACTTAACTCTAACATGGAAAATTTAGAGCAACGAAACCCGGGAAATATCAATGATACAGCAAAAAACGTTAGAGTAAATTTCATGCATTACTTTTGCCGCGAGGGCAGGGTACCATGGCAAAATAATTTTATTGTTTGAATATTTTTTTATCTGTACTTACCATCAACATCATTCGTAAAACATACAATAAATAAAGTATAAAAACTACTACTTACGTCTTTTATTAACTTACCTCAGATGAATTTTCCTCTACTGGATCCAAGTTCGATGTAGATTCCCTTGGCGTCTCTTGGTCACTGAGAAAGTCAAATAAATCGTAATACCACAATTTAGGATGGTACACTGTGTCAGCTGATGCTCCAGACTTAATAGAATCTCCGTATTTCTTCTTTTCTTTTCTAACATTGCTTCTTAAATTATTAACTTTCTTTATGACTGCATCTTTATTAGCGGCAGGGTCTATTTCCTTAAGCTTCTCCACCAGTTTTTTATAAGCTGCCTCCCTTTTTCCACGATCGTGGTACTCCTTACACTTAATTCGCCACAGACAGGGCTCAGATTTATAGCACTCTATAAACTCTGAAATTACCCTGCGTTGGTCTTCACCACTTAACGCCATTTCAAAAAAGACACAAATTAGAGAACTGAGTACCTGCGCAGGCAATAGTCGCCACACACGTTCCGGTCCACCGTACGGCAGCTCTGGCGCAGGTACGCCGAATCGATTTTCGATACTGCTCAGGTCGCCTGCACAGGTCCCTCTAACTGCGCAGGTTTATTCCTACACACGTTCCGGTTGGCCTGGACAGGTCACCTGCACAGGTGTACCTGCACAGGTCTACCGGAACGTGAGTGGCCGGCTTAACAGGAGTGGAGAAAAGTGTAAACCAGGGGTCTTGATAAGAAAACCACGTTTTTCTATAGGTATACGCCCGTTTATTTACAAAAATTCACCACTGACAAATCAGTGACGGTCGGTAATAATATTCGGAAAATTGCCTACGCTCTATTCCTGGACGGAAGCGGTCACGGAAGCTCTAGGAACAAGGGAAATTGTCGACGCTCTGTTCCCAGACGGAAGGATAAGGAGAGAGGAATCTTGGTAGGAAAGGGACGATACCAAGGGGGAAAAGGACTTACTTGGTGCTGAGAAAATTGCCGATCAACAATACTATTTTTTCAAGTGCGAAGCTCGGTTTTTATAGCCGATTGACGACGTTGACAAATTGTTCATCGAATATTAGTACTCAGACCTGTAATAAATACAAAATTCAATTCAAACATTATCAACATAGGAGAAGACAATCGTACATCGGATATTTAAAGGTTAAATTAATAAAGGTTCATTACAAGATCATAAAATCCTTAAGAAAATACTCGTTTTAAGAAAAATCGTAACCCTGTTAATTGTTATCTTTTTGTTTGTTCTGACGAGAGAAATTAGTGGTGGAAGTTTGTCTCTGTTAACATCCTGTATATGCTACGCACAATAATACCTAAATAATAGTAAAAGAAAAATAATTCGCTTTGAGTATTATTAATGCGTCAACATTTTTTCTCAATTATGTAGATAATGTAAGATTCTGATTATGGGTACCTACTATAAAATAAATATCCTTTCATTAACAATTTTTTTAACGGAACACCTTTACAAGTGGTGTTCTAATAATAATATCTATTCTTCTTAGAAAACTGGTCCCGAGACCCGTAACGTAGCCTCTCGCCGGCAATTATAAGTGATCTCAGGTAAGTAAATATTTCCACTCCTATGTGACCTTGTCAAGGATTTAATATACTCTAGGAACCTCATGTTTCTCAATCAATACATTCCATTTGTTTAAATCACAACGCCTTTAAAATGTGTAGACCGCTTTCAGTATTAAATTTGCAGAATTTTCTCGAAATTTCCAGGACTTCTAAAAGATATTGCATGATTATTTTAAATAAAATCGAGAAAAACTGATTGCTACTTGTATAACTTTTGGTAGAGAATACAGGGTGATTCATAAATGGTGACCTCGTATTCTTTGGTGAATTTTAAGAGGAGTCTTTCCTATAAAGTTTTTATCTAGAACGCTTCGTTGAAAACACAGTGTGTTAAACTTCAAAAAATATTTTTAATTTTTTAAAATAATTATGTAATAACTAGTAAGTGAAATAATTTGAAATTGAGCACATGTATTTATGTAAACATTGTCCAAGATCTAAATTTACTAAAATTTACATGCTCCAGTGGCGGAGATACAAGGTATCGGTGGCATATTTTTCTAAATAAAATAGAACGCCACTGCTTTACGGTAACAACCATGATATTTTCGGATTCGTCTTTCAATTTTCTACAAAAAAAAAACAACTGAAAACACTGTTACTTAAATGGCATGACAAATACTAATCATTCGGTTAATTATTCGAATAAAGAAATTAATAACATTAGTCATCATTTTAATGATTTTATTTGAGTAAATGCTCAAAAATCCATTTGCACGAACACAGGCGCGACATCTTTTTAGTAACGAAAATGTAATTTGTTCCATATTTATTGATGCTTGAATCTGATGAAATTTGCGGTATTAGGAAAATTTCTCAGATTTTGGACAATGTTTGCATATACAAATTTTTGCCCAAAAACGTAATGTTATCTCGTTGACACCAAAAGACATTGATATTTAAGTAATTTATATTAAGGATAATGCAAATGATTTGAAACAAAATAAACACGTTTATATCTTCTGATAAGTGTTTACCAACTGCATGTCCTACACAGGATGTTGGTGAAAATAGATTTTATCCACAACTGTGATAAAAGCTCTATTGCACGCATCTAATCTAGTCATGCAATGTCATCCATGTCACGCTGTGAGGAATAGTGAAACAAATGAACAGAGCTGTCACGTAATAAATTGATCCCACCTAATTGAGTGTTTCACATTTGTTTTGTTTGCGACGAAAACATTTTCTTCCGCAATGTCTTCTGTAACAACCTCAAGTTTGGCAACACCTTTTTGAAACACCCTGTATACCACACACTTTTTATTCTATTTTAAATATATTAAGTTAGTTACCTATTTTAAACAAATTAAAAAATTGTTTTTCTAAAAAATCTTATCAAGTGAAGTTAAACAATGTTCTTCGATACCAGCGATCAGACAATGCTCCTAATGGCCGATATTGCGAGAACAACTACTCTACGGGCTACATGTCCTAACTAATATTGAATTATACAATCAATAACCAATAAACAGCGAGTAATAAACAATTATCCCAAGTAAAAGTTGAAAATGATTAGCATGTCTAAATATAATTAATAAAACACACATGCCTGATAAATTGAAATTGTTAAATATCATTTAGATAAGTATTTTATATTTTGGTCCTCACACCACTTCTGACAAGGTTTAGGTACCTACTGGTTATTAGAAATTTTATTCACTACTAGTTGGGGCCTGTAACAGTGTCTTCCATTTTAATCCATCACCCCGAATAACATTGCAAGATCACCTCCAATTGAAAAACTTCCAGAACAAAAGTTGTAAGGTTTTACCCTTAAAACGGACCCCTGTCCGTACGATATTGATCTTGGTTTTGATCCAGAAGTCAACCTTAGAGGCCATTTAAAGGTCAACTTCAGAATGTCAAATATCAATCCCATTTGTTTTATCCAGAAATGGAAAGAACAGGTTGGTGTTCAAAGACGTAGGTCATACTGATCCCTAAGGGTCCTCTGAAGGTCAAATCAGAGTAAATGTTTGCATTTTATGGATAAGGTTGAATGACCTTGGTGATAAATTTCGTACCAACTGCGGGGGTCATAATTTATGGTCTAATTGTGACCCTGACCTTGAACCCTGTAGTCAAATTTAGGGGCCATTTAAAGGTTAACTTTGGATTTGGTTTTTCTATCCAAAGATGGAAAAAGCAAAGAAAAACACGTTCGCCCTGCAATAAACGTTAGAAAAAAAATACCATGCCACAAATAAGTAACTTCAAACAATATCAAATCTGACCATAGAGAATGGTTGCAAACCATTGGCGGTTTGTTCAAATTTTAATAAAAAAATGTTGTAACGTCATTATTTTGCAAAACAAATTTTGCAGTTTTCCAGTTTTTAAGTCAAAGTCCTGACCAAATTACCTCATTTATAGTCGATTCTCTTTCTTTAATTCAATGAGGCTTTTATAATTTTTAGGTTTTTCAACAATTTCATCCATCTCTACAGAACTACAGAAGTATGTGACACTTTTTAGAATGATTTAAATGCATACATGCAGTAGTATTAATTTGATATTTGATTAATTACAAAAATCAGTAGATGTACTTTTCCAAATTCATTTTTTTTTTTCAGTTATCCTCTCATGAATTATAAAATTAGAGTTGCCGTCCATGTTTACCAAGCAGAAGCTTTTCGATGGTACACTGATGGGCATCTTAAAGTCCCCACTAGTTGGGTCGCTCTCATTCTATCGCGCCCCACCACAAATAATTACGGAATGTTTCAGACTGGGAGTGGGGTGTGGAGATATACTACACCGTGGCACCATAAACTCTTGATATATTCGATAGGGTAAATAATTAATCTGATACCAGTTGCATTTGATAGGTATTGTCTAATGGCTAATAAATGGTAGTAGCATTTAAAACGCATGCGTGAATTTCAGTTGTTCCCGCAGATGCTTCGCCCGATTTTTTTGCTATTGCTCGTAAAAATCACTGAGTTTATTTGTAAACAGCCTAATATGACTCAATAGTTGCGGGGATTGATTTACTGTTTTCAACAGATTTTTTATTTTTTAATATTCTCACCAGTGCAATGGTAAGTTCGATTTTGTGTAAACAGACTTCATTAATTTATAAGTTCGTTTATTATTATTTTTATTATCTTTATTATTATTGTTAATGTTGTTGTTATGTTATTTTTAGTGTTACTGTTATTATTATTCTAATCGTTTAAATATTTATTTCCATTAAAAAATATATAATATACTTTGTAAAAAACGTATTTTTATTTACATCTACTACCAACGTTTCATTGTTTAATTGACATCTAAATTAATTGAAAACTATTAGCTATTGATGCACCAAGCACAATTACGTTTATTATTTTTAATATTAGTTAGAGAGATATATGATGAGTGAATTTATATTTGGTCTATATAATTGTAATACACAATTATTATTACAAAATGGTTTAATATAAACAAAATTGTTTCTTTTTTAAGTAAATCATCTTTACCTTTCACGATTATAGTGTATAAATTATTAATAAATTTTATATTTTCATTTGCAATTTAGGTATATGTTTGATTCATTCTGGAAAACATTAGTTATTTTGTCTGAAAGATTTTGTATATAAAACTCAGAATCAAAATGAAGATTGTTTACTGTTTCATCATTATTTCATTATCATGATTAAAATATGAAATATAAAAAATCGGGTTATTGCGTTTAAAAATCATGTTTGACGCGGCCTTCGGAAACACCCCGCATACTTCATAACATTTTTAAAACGTCCCCCTTATGGCGCCTAAAATTATTTTCTATCCGTATGGCATATGAGTAATATTATCACTATTGGGCCGCCCTGTATGAATATCCCTAGTAAAGGAAAAAAAAACTTTAAATATGCAGGTATTGAATGTTGCGAATAATGATTAAAAAAGTAAATGGTTTTTAACATTTTATTTAAAAAAAATCTTCAATATTCTTATTTAACTAACTAGGAATGTTACATAGGTATCATTAATAAAATAATATATTTTAAAATATCAAATGCAACTGTTATCGGATTAATTATTATTCACCCTATTGAATACAACAGTTTTTGGTGCCACGGTGTACATTTCCAAACAACACTCCCAATCCGAAACATATCTAATTATTTGTGGTGGGGCGCGAGAGAACGAGAGAGACCCAACTAGTGGGGACTTTAAGATGCCCATCAGTGTACTTAAATGATGTAAATTTTTTTTAAAAAGAGATAATTAATTTAACCAAAATTTAAAAAATATATGGTCAACTCCAGAGCAACTTTATTATAATTTAACTTCATCGATGAAACTAAGAAAACATAAATGTACGTGAAGTCCAAAATACATAAACGAAAGTGAAAAATAAATTGATATCTATGCCTCCATAAAGAATAATCAGCAATTACAAGTTATAACCTTCGTAATTTCGTCCATATATTTGACATTTCAATCATTACACTTTAAAGTTCTATATATTATACTTGGTTCAAAGCTTAATTAACGCTTTTTAATAAAGACAAAACAAGTTACTTAACTAATGTTCAAACAAGACAAGCAGAGCTTCATTAAAACAAATTAACGTGCCGGCAAAATTGTCCTTGGAAGGTCCGACATACACAAATGAGTAATTATACATCATAAAAATTGGCGCCAGCATTCGCGACTTTGCATGCAAATTTGTCATTACAGGTCTTTTGAATAACGGCGACAAATTGGTCGTTACAAAATAAATACTAACGTTCGAAAACTAAGGAATCTGCTGTAGAATCGGTGACAAATGAAGCGACCTAACAGATTTAGTTTTTTAATGAACTTATTTTTTAATATACATTTATGCATTTTTAGTAAAATAACAACGAGATGTCATTTAATAGTGAGGAAACAAATAAAAAATGTAAATTCAGTACATACTTCTAACTTTTTCACTAATCATTTAAAACTCACACACAAAAACGTTAATTGCGTATAAAGCAGCATTTTAGAAACAACCCGGTGGAAAATTATTTAAAACAGATTTCTTTGTTTTCCAAAATCAGCCACCTATGATTCTCATACTATATAATATTGTTCCTGAGAAAAATGGGTTTCAATTTTCCATTGTAGTAATCAGTCGTGGATAATCGAGTATTTGGAGGTATTATAATTTTTTTTGTTAATATAAATTAAATATTTTTTAACAATTTACACCGACTTTATTCCATTAATTCTTCTGAAACAGTGCATATAACAACACCGTCAATGTAGTTCTATGAACCAACGTTTAAAGCCTATAGCTTAATGGCTATTGTTTTCAGACTAGTTTGGAGGTCCGCGTTAATATTCTTCATGTCCAATTAGACAAATATCTAAGCATTTTTCAATAAAACTTTATTCGAACTACCTTGTCGCATCGTATTGGTAACGTTAGGCCGATTAATAACTGAACACCAGACCTTGGCCATTCCAAAGAAACTGTTGAAAATCAACCGAGAAACTAGAAATTTCTATCCCCATCCCAACATATATCCTAAAAAGACGCCGAGATAGTTTCAAGCGGTATCTTCGGCGACAAGGGCCCGTTAATATCCTTGTAAAACGAAACGACCCGCCGACCCTTCTGAGGCTGAGGAATGCTTGCCGATTGACCTGAAGATTGGCGGCGACATACCCATCCGCATAGTCTAGTGCAGAGATACGGGAATCTTAGTTTCTGCTCTGAGCTCTGTAGATGCGACAAAATGTTATTCTTTTCCCAAGCATCATAAAATACCTACTAGTATTTAAAATTGTACCTTATACAGAGTGTATTTAAACGAAGGAGCACGCATCTCTTGATAATCTCGAAAACATAAATATCTCGACGTAGATTAATGAAACTTAGAGTAGCAAATTAAATAAATATGTACATGTAAAAGTTTACGAAATTTACATACAATTACAGTCCGTACAATATTTGTTGAGACAGATTTTCTTGGAATTATATCTCAACAAATATCGTACGGTCTGTATATTAACTAGTAGCGGAGATACTGGAAGGCACCGATATTAAGAACGTCAGAATTTCAACACCACTAAATATTTTGTATACGCGGTAAGTTCGTTTGATTCCCATTTTTATTTCAACGGAAAAATATCACGTCGAATGTATTCGTAAAACGATAATAAAAGTTATTGGCGTAGAAATCTTAAATATTGCAAGGGATAAATTGTTAGCCGTTAAATTTTCCGAACTTGCAAATGAAACATCTTTAAAGTAAGGTATATTTTGACCCATTATCATATTTTCGAATTTAGGTTCGAATTTAGACTCAAAATTATGAAAATATTAGATATTAGCATTCCTTCATTAAATTACTCCCTGTATAAATTTCATGACATTTGTCTTGTTAGGCTTATTTTCATAACACATAAATATACTATAATGATCATTGTACCACTATTTTCGTATCTCTATAGATCACTATTAAAATTAATTTTAAATTAAATATGAAAAAATAAAATGCTGATAAAGCTCTTGATTAAGACCCACGAAGGAACAGGAGCGAATCCAGGATTGGATTTTAGGAGAACTGTTTGCACAATTGATGTCTAAAAAAAATAAATAAACAAATTAAAAAAAGTAAACGGTTGTGCAGAAGATTGAGAACTGAGTTTAGAATTTCATTATAGGGGTTTATTGTTATGGTTGGTTCTTTGTTGTTTCATTTGTACTAAAAATAAAATTAAAAAAATTCGGACCGATCTGGGGGGCATCGCCCCTCCCTTAGATCCGCGCCTGTGAAGAAATAGTCGTTATATTCACTATACTACGTAAAATCAGACGTTGTCGCATTACTGCATACAGTAAATATTTTTAGTCGAACAGTGTACACTTTCCATCAAAAGTAGGTAACACATCTCTAAAAATTTTAAATTTAATTTTTTCGTAAACGGCTTGTCTGATTTTGATAATAATTTTTTATTATTTTGTTCTTATTATTATTATTCATCAGTAAGACTGATACAGGTAAAGATTTGTATTAAAAATATCATTTTTTTAGCATATACATAAAATCAGTTTCCTTCAAATATCTTCGGAACTACTCGGAAAAGTAGTCTCATTTGTTTTTTTTTTGTCAGCGAAAGAGAAGTTTTCAATTTTTTAAGAGAAATTTGATTTACCTAGTTTGTTCTCTGCAAACTTAGAGAGTACTTAACTAAACTTTTTGAGTAGCCTTTTTACCTACCCAGGACTTCGATTATATGTAATAAAAGTTTTATATTTCTTTTTTTTGTAATTTAAGGATGTTTTTAAAGTCATTGAGAAGATAAATTGCGAAAAACTGCAAGTTCACAAGAGGGCCTTATTATACCACGTTGGTTTAATAAGGCCCAAAGAAAGAGATTTTAACAAATCAAATATTTTTAAAAGGATTGTCTGTCACTATTTGTGATAATTCAGATTAATAAACTTTGTAGAAAACATGATTTTGTCTTTCTAAACAACAAAATATACTATTTATTGCACATTTAATTTATATGTCAAGTACCTTACGAATTTTTCATATCTTTCTCTAAAAGACAATAATTTTCCCCCTCTAGATTTAACTTCACCTACGTATCAAACTGTAAAAACACATCACTTTTAAAACTTGTTAGTTCTTGAACAAAGTTCATCTTTTACAAGGCTTTTAGATATTGATAAATAATGACTTTCAGTTTTTATTAAAACCATATTTTAAGAAATGAGACTTGGAAATATTACAAATACATACCTAAATGTTTATATTTATTGAAACTTTATTTCCAATTTATCTAAATAGTTAAATCTATGAATAAAATAGAAATGATCATCTGAAATCTTCTATTACGTCAATACTATTCAATAAAAACAATTTTTGTACAATTATGAAGCATGGAATGATAAATGCAGAATCTATAAGTGACTAATACAGAGTACCCCATCGAAGTACCGTTCGCCGTACCTCGGAGACACCGAGGAACATGTTTTACCCAGACGAAGGAGTTACGTTACATACGCGGCCAGGCGCAGTCATCAGGGCAATGGCCGAAACACATTAACAATGAGCAGTTACGGCAATGTGCTAAAACAGGCCGCAAACATTGTTTCACGTGACAAGGGTCAGGCCCGTTCTTTCAAATGAGATCATGCCTTACTGGACGGTTCAAACAACAATGAATAATTTAGCCAGTACTATTAAAAACTGTCACATAGAACAATTGGGTTAATATATTTTTAACCTGAGAGTTAGACTATTGTCTATAGTTACATATTTGTTTATGGCATAGTTTTCGTTTTTTCTGGGTATTTTGTCATCTGTAAAAGAATTTAAAGAACTAACACGCCTTTGCGCCAATAGGATCAGTCAAGGATTATTTTTTATAAAAACTGTTTTGTCTAACAATAAATTTGGCACTAAAAAAAAAACGGACAAATACAAAATATAAAACACTATACAGGGTGTTTGGAAAAGTTGGTACAAAATTCAAGGAGGAGCCAGAAATAGTAAAGAAAGTTCCTATTGGTCCTCCGGAGCACCCTTACTTAGATATGGCTCTTCAAAGGGGTCTCACTATGATTGGCCACGAAACCCTATCTGGCTCCTAGACTATTATTGTCAAAGGCGCGCTCAAACAATGATGATGTTTCTAACAAACATTTATTCTTAGTGATGTTTCTTTCCTCACAACCAACAAAATAAAATACAAGTCACTGTAATAAAACACGTATCTTGATAAATGTTCATACAATTGAAATGTCCTCAGGTATCAAATTCTACAGTACATTCCTGATATTAAAGTTAAATATATACCTATGTATATAATTACATACTAAACAACGCAAGTCATTGACATTAGTACACAGCGATAATAATTAATGTTGCATAATACACAATGATTACATTAATATAATTAGTATATATTTACTTCATAATCCTTGTCTAATTTCCTTTACTTTTACCTTTAGAAAACATTTTTGAAATTCTACAATACCCATATGAAAATTCAAAGATATATGAATATACTATACAAATTACATAACTTTCTGAATATATTTTATTAAATGTTTACCTATTTTGAATAAATATAGCTAATATATCGTTCATATACCAATAAATTATTACTTTCATTTTTTAGGGATGGGTTATTATAGTTCTTATATTAAATACGTACTTCTTGTTGATACGTGACTATGGAAAAGAACGTGCAGATATAATAATCTTGGACTCTTGTTTTTTTTACCTGCAATGAAATAAAATAATATAATACAATATCTGAAATAAAAAAGAAAGAATAATAAGTAAAAAAACATAGTACTGTTCTTGCAGACAGGTGATAGAAGTAGAAGGCAATATTTATTTANCTTGGCAAAAATCTTTCTTTAATTAAAATCTTGGTATTGCCTACAACTACTGATTTCTCTTTGCTGTGATTTTTTTAAGTACCATTTACCTTCCTATTTTATTCTTGTGCTAACGTGTGTCATTATTTGTTCAATGAGCACTTTACCACCTGGAGCCCAAAGCCTTAAGGTGAGTAGTGACTTAAGCATTTTACTCCGAACGAACAGAGAGCACGCACAATGAACAGACCGACTTTGGAGTAAAAATGCTTGCTATATTGGACTTGGACCCGCAGTTTAGTGTTTGTGTACGGATTCAAACGTGAACGTAAACGATGTGATAGTGGCAAGTGGAGTTTTTGCTCTTACACTTTCCTTAACTAAGAAGAAATCAAAATAAATGCGGGCGAGGCACCTCATTTTACTCCCTCATATTTTTTTAACTTTATTGTAAGATATATCACGTTTTCGATTCCATAGTACCAGATGTTTTTCATAAAGTCCAACCATTTTTTCGTGTTCCACTAAGTATATAATATACTCACAATACCATCAAGCAACTGGATTTCTTTGAGCAATTAATTACTATTTACCGACAAAATGTAGATAATGGTTGGTTCGTTAGGAGTAAAGTGCTCGAGTCAGTACCCGCCTTTAGGATATATTATCCCTATAGTTCGCTTTAACTCTCAAAATCTTTCTTGAAGTTTTGCAGATGGTATTAATATATGTCAACAGTCGATCTATCTTGTCAGCACAATTTTGTATAGAGGGTATGTAAGTTGTTGACGGATATGTATCATTTTCCTTGTTCTTCTGAGAGTTCGTTTAATATTTATGTTAGTACATCCGTTTCCTTTGACAGCTGATCTATGGTGATGTAATTCTTCGTTTAAGTTTTCTAGTTCAGAGGCGCCATTCCTTGCATTTATATGTTTAAGATACTTTTGGATTGGATAGTGATTAGACTCACCGTTCAAATTCCATTTCATAAAAGTTAGTTTCCTCTGGTCCTTTCACAGTTTAACACAAGTCAATAAGGACATACACTTTTTATCAATAGGGGATAAGAATAGTGCCTTTGAACAAGTCGTCGATATTGGAAAATAGTCAATTTTTGAAAAGGCAAAATATTAGGTTTAAAGCCCAGAAAATCCACATTCGATGTAAGAAAAATATACACAACGGCCGGAAAAAGTGAATGTTTGGGCTGGAATAGTAGGAAGTCGCATACTGGGACCTCATTTCTTTGACACCAATTTGACAGGCGACATTTATTTTGATTTTTTGTGTTATCAGTTGATTCCAGCTCTGGAACAAATTTTCCGTAACCCTAATGAGCAGGATATACCTGCTGGTGATGTCTGGTTCCAACAAAATGGTGCCCCTCCACATTTTCGCCTCGATGTAAGAAATTACCTTAATGAAGTTTTCCCACATCTATGGATAGATAGAAGGGGACTCTTGAATGGCCACCACACTTCCTTAACTCCACTAGATTTTTTTGTGGGGTTATCTAAAGAGCAAAGTGTATGCGGACAGGACAGATACTATCGAAAGATTGAAAAATCCTATCAGAGAAGAAGTTCAAAACATAACACCAAATGTTATTCAAAATGTAATTGATAACATCGAATTGGGCATTGTGCAATGGTTAATGGGGGACACTTTGAACATTTGCTGTAATAAAATAAAAAGTAGTATTAAATTATTGTTTTCATTTAATTCCTTCATTTTTTTTGATAATTATGACAAAAAGTAGGTATAACCTTATATCGCTGAATTCGTCTTTAAAAGAGCTATCTATTTATATCATAAAATACAGAGCGTCCTATTAAAAAAAAGTAGTCGGTAATGTTATAGGTCTGTCAAACATGACAACAAACAATTGAAAATATTGCAGAAAAGTGCCAATTTCTGTTTACTAATTGAACTGTTTCAGCGACTTTTTAAAATGTGAATTGAAGAAAAATAATGAATATTTATTTATTTATTTATTTACTATATCCAACAGGCCAGTGCCTAATTACAGGATAAGGATAGCAAACTATAATAATAAAAAGAGAAAACAAAATCCAGCTAAAAACCACAAAAACACACAAATATATAGCAAGAGAAATGGCTATAAGATACAAACATAATACATATAATAAAGTCATATAAATAAAACAAGGTCAAATCTATAAACTTAAAGGAGGAACATTATATAAACTCTTTATCTGAGTTATAGATGAACAGAATATATCCAACCGTGATTCAATTACACTGTAATTGGTAAACATTTGGTACAAGGGAGAGGCTTTATATAAATTAGTACGGTAATTTTTTGTTTGGAGAAGAAGTTGGTGCCGTATGTTTAATCGAGGAATATGAAATTTTATAATTTCTACCAGGTCTTCACATTTTATTATGTTATATTAACCTGAGATCTTAGTAAATCTCACTTAATTAAGAAAAAAATGGAGGTGAAATAAATATATTTGAACAGGATCCTAAACATGTGCACCGTTGAGAAGAAGCGCCTACCTACCTATGAGAGAAAATTCAATGTAATGATTCTTCCACGATCTTGAATGTGTATTTGGTTTAATTTTTGACAATTAATGAAGAGAAATAATAAAGCAAGGACAACCTAGTAAATAAAACACGAAGTAGTAAGTATATAAATTAATCCTCAATTACAATTAATGTACTGTACACCCAGTGTATACAACGTGTCCCAAAAGTATGGAAACAGCACAATAACTTTCGAAAAATGCATTTTGAGGAAAAATGATTCAGACAAAAGATTTAGGATTTTTCCCTGGCTATTCAATGGTGACCCTAGATTTGACCTTCAAGGTTATTTCAAGGTCAAGTTGATTTTTTCAAATGTGATGCCCTACTTTTGACCCCGGAAATGAAAAGAGCGGAAAATTTTACGTTCAGATATGTCCTTGACCATTTTCCAAGATGGCGGATCCAAGATGGCGGACGCGATTCCAAAAAATTAACCGATTTATGCCAAATTTGGTATAGGGGGTTTTTGGGGTTACTGACTACGAATCTGAAATCAGTTTTTGAGGAATTTTAGTCCAAGATTGCGGATCCAAGATGGCGGACGCGGTTCCAAAAAATTAACCGATTTACGCCAAATTTGGTATAGAGGGGTTTTTGGGGTCACTGACTACGAATCTGAAATCTGTTTTTGAGGAATTTTAGTCCAAGATGGCGGGTCCAAGATGGCGGACGCGATTTCAAAAATCAACTGATTTTTGCCAAAATTGATTGAGTGAAGGTCACGGTCAAATCAAGGGTCACCGTCAGATAGACAGGGAAAAATCCTACAACGTTAGTTATGGTCATTTTTTTTGCAACCCGTTGTTTTCAAGACAGCGCGCCAAACCATGCGTGACCTTGATTTGACCTTTAATGACCATCAGAGGTCAAATTCAGAAAATGGTCAAGGACATATCTGAACGAAAAATTTTCCGCTCTTTTCATTTCTGGGGTCAAAAGTAGGGCATCCCATTTGAAAAAAATTTACTTGACCTTGAAATAACCTTGAAGGTCAAGGTCAAATCTAGGGTCACCATTGAATAGCCAGGGAAAAATCCTAAATCGTTTGTCTGAATCATTTTTCCTCAAAATGCATTTTTCTAAAGTTATTGTGCTGTTTCCATACTTTTGGGACACCCTGTATAGAAATAAGCTAATGTTATCTTGTTAAAATATGGTATTCTCGAAATTTTATATTCTAAAACTTAAACACCTATGTTTTAATTTATACGATTTTTAAATAACTATTGTTACTGCTTTTTACTTCTAACAATAAGTAGGTACCTACAGGGTAGGAAAGTACCGATGGTCTATCTGAAGTTACGTGAGAGCGATAAAGTAAGCCATAGAAATCCATGCGATAGAGAAGGATGGCTATAATGAAGGCGTCTGATAGTCACCGCCCGTTTCGCCCTTCCACAAATAAGATCCACTTCTTATTTGTGGAAGGGCGAAATGGGCGGTGACTATTAGACGCCTTCATTATAGCCATCCTTCTCTATCGCATGGATTTCTATGGCTTACTTTAACGCTCTCACGTAACTTCAGATAGACCATCGGCACTTTCCTACCCTGTATAAACAATTAAAAAGAAAAGGAACATTCAATAAATATATATCGATGGATTACATGATTTTAATTATTTTGTTGATATTGTTCACCTTCGATTGAAAAATGTACTATGTATCTACCATTATTTACTGCAAATCATATTATTATACAGGGTGAGTCAAGTTTTTGTATTCAACTAGTCATTTAACAGTAAATAGGTCCTAAGAAAAAAATTCATAGAAATAGATCGTAGACCAATCAATTTGTTTTCGGGATATAGAATGTCGAAATTAAAAAAAAATCAGGTTAATTAAAGTATCTCTTAAGATGGTTGACGTAGATTGATGAAACTTGGGCAAATGACTTAAAACTAATTATAGGCACAAATTCACCGAGCTGCTACTCAGAGCGGAGATACTGGAAAACATGTCACTAAGAACCTTATTAATTTCAACGTTTTTGATTTTATTCCAAGAAAATAGGTCATGATTCAATTAATATTTTTTAAAATTTAAAATAAGCTTATGACAGATGTGTATATCAGCAACAACTCCTAAACATTTCATTTTATATAAAATGTATAGGATTTTTTTATTAGAAATACAATTTCAAATTCAATGTAGGTAACTACAAAAAAATCGTTGGCGGACCAATTTTAAATTTTTAGAGGCTATCACTCCTCAGATAATTACATTGTACTGTATATCTAACAATTTCTTTAGTTTTTAATAAATCGAATAGTACTGAAGTTATTTTCGTTTTTTTCAACTATGTCGTAGACTTATAGTAAATTAAAAAATAATAATTCCCAAATGTCTAGTTTTCTACAATAAAGTCATTGTTTTGAAACAAAACCCAGACATAACAATTAAAATTAAACCCACTTATCCAATTTCCAAAATAGGTACCCTTCCTGTCAAAATGCTACGGGTCTTAACGAGGTTCTTAATAACAGAGTTCAATAATATTTTCGTCATTACTTGACACATATGTAAACCAATTCAGTGAATTTTTGTCCATAATTAGTTACATCTTTAGCTCAAGTTTAAACAATTTACATCACATTTTTTTTAATTTCAACAGAAATTTAAATACTTTATTACGAAAACTAAATTCTACCACGTGTTTATACGAACTATTTTTCTTAGATTGTTAAACTTTGACAACAATAGCAAATTTTAGTTTTTAGAGTATTTTAAAGGTCTGATTTTGTACATTTTATAAGCTAGAGAAATCTCCACTTGAAAGAAGCTTGCAGCATTCAAGTTCGGAGACCTTGCAAGCCAGGGTATATGATATGTAGACCCTGAAATCAATCTGCCAAGCAAAAGATGTAGCGTATTCATAGACTGAACAGTAGTATATGCAGAAATACTTTTCCAGTATATACATGTACGGATCAAAGTTAACTGTTACAGTTTGATTATTGCCATCATGCTGTTTGTGTAAATTTAATAAATTTTCTAAAGCCTAGTACTTGAAGTTTGTTCAAATAACCATCCACATGGAAATGAGTCATATCGGTCAAGATAAGTACATTTTTTCTTACAAATTTCTAAAAACTACTCTGAAAATTGAGGGGCGTGCTCTTTTATCCCAATCTTTTGGTTTTTGAATAACCTGAATTCTGTATACAATATACATATATGGTATTCGAAATGTTCAAAGTTTGAAAATGCTTTTTGGAGAAAATGGCTTGTTTTTTAAATAAAATAGAAGGCATCTTCGTTGGACATCGCAAACGAAATTAGATGCACTTATCCTACTTGCAAAATACTGAGTGATGTTGAAATGTTCAATGTTCCCAACAGTACGAACGAGTAGTATCAAGTTAATACGAAATAACACTTTTGTAGATAACAGTTTTGTGTCAATTGTTGTATTTCACTCTTGGCTAACCCAATAGTCACAAATTAAACTTTCTAATTTTCATAAAATATTCATTATCACGACTACATTTGAATATATAAAAGAAGTATTTATTATTTTTCCAATTTAATCATAGTGAAAATAAAACTGCTGTCGGTAGTTATTATAAAAATATCGGCGCTTTAATGAAGCGAAGCAATTAAAACATGGAAACGTTATCGCTAATTAAACTCTATACAAGCCAACAATATTTTCGCATTTCTGGTTCTATTGCCTTCTTAAGCGGTCCACAGACGATACGGTTTATCGTACAATACAAATTGATTCGACTGATTGAATGATAGTTGAAATTTGTGATGTGTTCATATTTCACATCTTGTGTATGATACAACTTGGCGTTATGGATTTTAACCATCGACACATTTAAATGACACATTTATGTTTTACAAAATTTTTGGCATCATTCGACTCATCGAAACGATTTCATGAGGTAGTGATATAAAATTTCAGATATTCATAATAATATATTTTCTTTCATGATTTTAAGACCAACTGATTCTAGTTAAAAGAATCTTCAAAATTATTCTCTAAGTCATTCTTGAAATCAGATAGTAGTAATAAAAGAAGAAGGAGAATAAATTGATGAAGGTTCAGTTCCCGTTGCCGTAATTCTTTCCTGGATCATTTTGTTCTTTTTTTTTGAGTGTTTTTCATTCACTTACAAAATTACCACAATTGAGTCTGCTGCTGATAAGATATCTGGAGTTGTGATACTTATTTTACAGGTTAGTATTCAAACTATTCCTGTTAACTCCGGTCGGTAGCTTGATAATTGGAAAACTTTTTTGTGCCTGAAGCAAGAAGATCGATCTGAATAACATTCTATTCCAACGAGATGGTGCTAATGCCCATACTGCTGTTACAGCTGTTCAATCTATGATTATAACCTATGTATTTTGTCTGGAAGTCTGATCTCACGGTTTGTAAGGCCTTCGGACTTGAAGGCTCCAGATTTCTTTTTATGTAGATTAGATTTTTCAAGTTTAAGGTGTACAAGAATAGACCTCAAATACATACTTCAAAAAGTGAAGTTTGCATTGAACGGGAAATAAAAAACATTATAGCGTTGTATTACAGTGTGCAATGCTAAAATTTTTTTTAAGACCAACATTTCAAACAAGTTTTTTTAAAAATATAGTATTAGAGAATAACATTGCCTATTTCAAACTAATAAATTTCATAAATAAACATGTCACAATATTTAATTTTGTCAATTCCACCGTCTGTTGAAATAAAAAAATAATTTATTTAAATATATCTTAAGATATTTGACCTAATTTGATGAAACAAGGATTTACTCAATTATGAACAAAAATTCTCTACAAATACGTTAATCAGTAATATTAGAGCACATTATAATTAAGAACCATAGTATTTCAACATCACTCAGTATTTTGGATAAGAGCATATAATTTCGGTTGGGATTTCCAACGAAGATGCCTTCTATTTTGACAAAAAACAAGCCATTTTCTCCAAAATTCTTCGTTACACAAAAAAAACATGTATGAATTTTTTGTATGTCTCAAAAACTAAGCGTTCTATCATTCCATCTTCATTTAAACTTTTTTTCTGACAATGAGAATATTTTTAGTTCTCTTACAAAATTACCACAACTGCGGCTGCTGCTGATACTACTACCTACTAATTGTAAGTACAATAAACAAACAAATGAAAATAACCGATTGTGGGCAGAAGTGAATACAAACTGTCTTTCCAAAATGTCAATCCAATTTGTAGTACCTATAGTCTTTCCGATTTTAGTTGAAGAACCAAGAACTTGACAGTATGTATCAGGCTCGGTCGCTACGCAGCAACTCGGCATTAAAATATTTGAAAAACTTGTTCCCATATTTATTTAGCCATACCCATATACAGGTCTGGTCGAGCTAAACATGCAGGTGGTAGAAATGTATACGCCCAGTTGAAGAATGCACGTGTGGGCAAACAGCGTTCACCCAGAGTAGCTCTGGTCGACTGTGTCATAAATGTCAGTTGTCGACAAGTCGCCTGGCAGTGCAGTGCAGCAATGCGGAATTTAGTGTGATTCAGATAGTTTTAATTTATTATAGGCACCATTCTATTAATCATTCATATTACAATTGCGAAAGGAAGAAATAAGAGGGATATTTTGTTTACTAATATTATTACAACATGGCATTTTGGAGACTTTTTGAAACGGAAGTCATTAAATTTTATTGCCAGGCGTTTTTTTACATGTTCAACTGACTTCGGAAAGACTATACAACTATGTTATGTACTTTGTGTGCAGTTTTGTAGTAATCGACAATTGTAATACTAAAGTATAAAAAAATGTAAGCACACTTCTACATATTTCTGTTATATAATTTAATAAAACGCTTCCTACCAACTACAGAGGTATATCTTCATTGCCATCTTTTTAAAAAATCCTCGAATATATAGTTAAACAGCAATTATTATCATATTTAAATGAGGGTAATATTTTAGATAGTTCACAGTTCGGTTTTAGAGAAAATTGTAATACCACAGACGCCGCTTTTAAATTAATAGAAAATATTAACGCTTGCTTGGAAAATAGAGAAATTCCGTTAGGCATATTTTGTGACCTGTCGAAAGCCTTTGATTGCATTGATCATCAGATATTATTAGATAAACTTAATTACTATGGTATAGTTGACACAGAAAGAAATTGGTTTAAAACATATTTAGTTGCAAGACAAATGTGCACTGAAATAATTCAGATCGACGGTTGTATATCAAAAAAAATTCGCTCGGAGTTTGCGAGAGTTCAAAGCGGCGTGCCGCAAGGATCTATTTTAGGACCACTTTTGTTTTTATTGTACGTTAATGATATTGTTCCTAATTTCCCAGACGTAACATTTTCGTTATTTGCTGACAACACCAGCTTGTTGATACGAGAGACTAACAGAAATAATTTAATTGAAAAAACTCATAATATATTAGAAAGCATTTCTGATTGGTTTCTCGCTAACAAGTTGGTTTTAAATTGCAGTAAAACTAATAACATAACATTTCAACTACGCGGAACGACAGACATTATTTTAAAATTAAACGATGATCAAATCCAACCGGTAAATTCAACGAAATTTCTGGGAATTTATATAGACTCTCAACTAAAATGGACCGAGCATATTTCTAATTTAAAAAATAAGTTAGGAAAAGCCATTTATGCAATAATAACCATAAAAAGAAATGTTGATTATTGTACAGCAAGAATTGTATATTTTGCTTACTTCCAAAGTTTACTGCAATATGGAGTAGAATTGTGGGGGGGGTCTACTGGTTCCATAGATATATTTATGATACAAAAAAAAGCTATTCGAATTTTGTGTGAATTGTCTTGCAGGGAGTCATGCCGAGGTTATTTTAAAAAAATAGGAATATTTACTCTAGCTAACTTATATATCTACAGAGTAGTTATTTTAATTCACAAAAACAAACATTTAATAAACACACCAAGTGACTTCCATGGTTACCCTGTAAGACGGCAAAATCTCGTATTACCAAAATATAATTATACTACAACGCGTAATGGTGCATTGTACACTGGTATTAAAATTTATAATACATTACCGTCTTATCTGAAATTATTAAATTACAAGGCATTTAAACGTAAATTGAAAATATTTTTAAAAAATTATGAATTCTATTCTTTAAATGAATATTTTTTAAGTATGAGATAGTAGAGCGGTTTATTACGGCCTGCGAAACAAAAAATAGTTTGTACGTACTTAGTTTATGTGTGTGCTTAAAACTATCAAATGTTTTCGGATTTAAATATGTTATTTTTCAAGTTTGAATTTTTTTGTCCTAATCAGCTGTATATTTATTGGATGTAATTAAGTAAGGACATAATTATAGTAATCATTATTGGGGTTATTGACAACGAAATACTTTCCTTACACCTTTAATTAGGTTTGCTGTTACGTATATAAAATGTAGTAATATTACAAAAATGTAAAATAATTATAATATGCTGTAACTGAAGGAAATAAATGTTTACTTACTTACTTACTTTAATAGACAACATGTTCATCTATATCACAAATAAATTTCCGAAGATTTTACAATATTTTCTTGGGAGAACAAAAGTATGGCCACGTTGTTAGTTTATGATTTTGTTATTGTCGGTTCAATATTTGTTTAAACAATATTTACGAACCCGGGCTATTTAGTTCATTATTATCTTATATCACGTCATACTTAACAATTTATTAGTGTAATAATACTGAGACATATTTTCAAATTTAAGGCTGGAATCGAGACTGGAATTAATATTCACGTGACCGTTCAATACAATTTAAAATAGTCTCTAATAATATTTCTTGCATTTTTTTACTCAAATTGTTTACTGTATTGTTTGTAGAACATGTGTAAAATACGAATTAAATTAAAATTATTGTTTTTCTGTTTACTACTGGCAAATAATTTTTAAAAAATTAGAAATTCTCGGCCAGTTATGTGAACAAACTTTACTATAACCTGCAGATAACCTTAAAAAATTTCAAAAATGGCTTTTGACAATTTCTACAAAAGCCAGCTATACTGTAAGTACAGTGAAATTTATTATTATTCGCAATTTTTTATTATTATTTGCATTTGTATTTATTATTTGTAATTATAGTTATTTTTCTTTTACTTCATGTTTGTTTATTTATGAAAAAACTATGTTCTACAATCCTTTGTCTCTTTTAAGTCATTTGGTCTTAAAATTTTCTTAAACACTGTACGTTTCTTATATACGACCTGAAACAATAGAGATGATTCAGTTTCAAACAATAAACTCGTAAGGTCGGCAGAACAGAAAAATAATGCACCCTGAGAGCCTTTATAAAGAAGATACTGGGCGTTGAAGTTTATAAAAAAAATATATATTTATATATAACTGCTTAAAAACTTACGTTTGTACCTAAATATTAAAATTTCAACTCGAAATTTAACCCTGTATTCTTCATAAAGCTTTCAAGTAAAAATTGGTAGGTAATGGGATGAGTAATAAGTAATCTCCGTTTTCTTCTTTTTTTTTCAGATTTAAAAACAATAAGAATCAACGTTCTGCAATTGCCGCTGGTTTGCTCTGTCGTCACCGATCAACACGTGGTCATAAGGAACGTTTTCTTCGTCGTATTGTCATTGGCGATGAAAAATGGTGTCTGTACTTGCGTGAACTTGAAACAGCGGAAAGAATGGTTGTCTCAAAAAACAAGTAACTCCGCTAACAAGACCAGAACTTCATCCTTCAAAACAATCAAACCGTCAACGTAGAACTCTATACAGGGTGTTAGAAGTTTGACTGCCTTAATTTTAACAGACGATAGAATACACTAAAATAAACAAAAAATCTTATATGACGGGTCCTAAACTCGACCATTTCCGAGAAAAAAATTATCAAAATCTTCAACCTGATGTACAAAAGTTCGGTTAATTAAGGAATATTGACAAAACTGCGGCATACAATACCATAAAATACGATGTTTATCACTTTTTTGAACTTCTTTATGCTTAATTCTAAAAAATAATTATCGTTGTAATTTTAAAATTCGATAAAATTCATGTCGAGCAGCAATGTGACAATGGCGCGGCGGTTAACATGAGGTACTAAGATGTCCAGCAATACGCAATTTAGTATTTGGAATTGGACCGTGTCTGAGTGTTTTTTGCGTACCACTATTTCCTTTTCTTGGGGTGTTTTCCAGCGAGTGCACAAAAATTGATTTCGAAGGTGTCGTGCATGCATCGAAAATGGTGGTGAACATTTTGAGCATATGTTGTAGTTTGTTTTGTACTTGTGCATTTAAAAATTACTGAATTTTGCTGTTTGATAAGTACCTAAATTATTTTTAATACGTATGATCATTTGGATGACCTGAATCTCTGGGTACTTACTTTAATTAATTTTTTTTCAAATTCATAATTTGATTAAAAGTTTAGTTCCTGTTTTAAGAGATTCATTCAATTCGAGCTAAAATTTAAGCACAACACTATCTTCGTACTAGAAAATCGATACATTGTATTTTATTTATTGAAAAACTGGAAAACAATTGTTTTGAAATTTACTAAATGTTTCACAATAATAGTTGTTTACATTTTTTCCGTAGGACAAGTGTACCGCGTGCACACGTGGTATGCACCAGCTGTGTAACGTTAGGTTAAGCGCTGTTGTCACGTTGTGATGAAACTCCCCAATATTAATACTCGCTGTATTTTGAAAACTTTTAATCTTACGCCTCTGTAATATACAACTTTTTAGTTCATTTATGATTACTCTATCTCATGCTGAAGTAATAGCAGTCAAACTTTTTACACCCTGTATACAACAATTACGGCGATTCCACGTGGCTATTCAACAAAAACGACGACGTTCTTTTGTAACAATGCGCGATCACATATCGCTATGACCAAAATGGTCATTCATGGGTTGAATTGGGAAATTCTGGCCCACCCGCCTTACTCGTCCGATCTCGCACCTTCTGATTGTCACCTCGCTCTTTGTCAAACTCCTAAAGCGGTATTTCTTTTAACAACGACAATAAGTTAATAGCTTGGTTGGACGAGTTTTTCGAGTCAAAACCGGAAGATTTCTACAGAAGAGGCATCGAGAAACTTGTTGAACGTTGGGAGGAGGTTATAAATAACGATGGGGAATACATCATTGATTAGCCTGTTGATAGTTATAGAGTTAAAAATATCTTAAATTTGAAAAAATAGACATTACTTATTCCCCAACCGCCCAACCCAGTAATAAAATAACACAATTTTTCGAAATTCTACAAATATCAGAACATAATTACTATTAAATATTAAGTGCAAAGTAACTTTCTCAATTTGCTTCATATACAGTATGTCCCATTTAAAACGGCTTCTTCCGTAGCTGTGGTAATATCAATAATACAGAAAATGTTCAAAATAAAAATGGCACCAATCGATCCCTCCATATTTGAAAATTGTTGTCCCATTTCTTCTGAGCGCAAATTTACTTTTCTACGTTTTTCGTTGAACTTAAGACCTACTCCGATAAACAAATGTTGAAACCAGATTATAATCTGGTTATACCATTTCTCTGTTATTTGATCTTTTTTTTAATTGACATTTGTTGCATCCTGAAATACCTCAGAAACAAGCTCAGAAACTAAACATTAATAAATGCGATTCCTAGTTTACTGCAGCTTTTATTTGAGATACTTTTTTAATATTATTAAACAAATATATTTTTATTAATCCATGAATAAACTAGCAAATCCAGTTCAACGGAACACGAAATTCGAATTCAGGATAAGGCCTGACCTTTTGGTAAGTTACGTAATTGCCATAGTAATCGTGTAGTGAGCGCAATGCCGTAATATATTTTGTTGGCATTAGCAAAATTCTTAATATGATAGCTGATAAATTCACATCAGATTATAAACCTTGTTCCCAGCCGTGCCCTACTAGTTCTGATTTGTCAAACTGTAACATATGATAGAGACTTTGATTGCAAATAAAAAGTTAGTATGAGGATAAGTCCGTACAATAAGAAAAGTACAAGGTGTTCAAATTGTTATAAATGCAAAAAAAAGAGTGAGAATGAAAAATGTCTTAACGATAAATCATCTGTAAAATCATCGGGGATGCCAAAACTATTATTATAGAACAAAATATAATTAGGAATACAGGGTGTTGAACTGTACACATTGTCATGGCAGGGTGAGGCAACTCAGGAGTCCACTTGAAAGTCTTGGATCAAAATTCCTGGATATGTAGCATATATTCATAGAACGATACAATAATTTTCATTAAAGCATAGTTATAGATTTTGACCAATGTAATTAATATATTTTTGACATATATCTCATACAACTGGATTGTATTGGAAAGATTCCCATTCTTTTGTGGTCAGGAAATATAGGACAATGAAAATACATGAACCAATAACAAAAGCATGTATTTCATTTTTTTCACATTCTTCAAATTTTGAATTAAAATGAAATTCTTCTAAAACATATTTTTAATAAGTTTTTCATTGTTATGCAATGAGAATAGTTAGAGCTAATATTTTCGTTTTTTTTTTCACTGTATTAATAGCGTCACAACTTCATGTAAAATAGTAATTTTGCAGAACTAAAAAGTTTGAATAATTCTAATATTTGTATTCACTTGTAACATCGGGAAAATCCCCTGTAAATCATTATTTCCATAATTTTATACTGGATGTACACGAACCAGTGATAAAAACTGCATTTGTATTTTTTGTGGCACTTTTTTCGATATGATTTAAGTTAATCAGTTCGGTAAAAATAATAATACCACTTTTTATTAGTTATAAACAAAATTAAATAACCTAGTTCCCATGCAATAAGTATGGCTGTCAGAGAGAGCCGCAATTCAATGGCATGTTAAGCGGATCAACCGAGATATGCGTGAGCCGCTGCCTCAGAATGCTTTTCACATTCATCCACGTTAGTATACTGTTGCTTTGTTATCGTGCGCATGTTGCGTAATAATTCCTATCCGTTGGTGTTTATGGAGGTGTAACTGGTGTATTGTAGACAATTTAATATTTGTTGCTTTTTAATAAATAATGCGTACGCCTATGTCCCGCGGCTCAGTTCTGACAGTCCTACCAATAAGACAACTTTTAATCACTGAAATCTGTACTACAATTAAGTATTGAGAATTATTAAGTAAAACAACAATTATTATTTTGTTTTTCATTAAAAAAAAAGAGGAGGAGGAAGAAGTCACTATTTTGTCTTCCCAATTTTTCACTTAGGTACATAGAAACAAATACATAATTTTATTAGAAACTCACTTTATAGGTATTTCAATTATTCAGGGGAGACTTCGATGATCAAGTAAACAAATATCACGATAAATGTTTTCCCCTTGACGTATAAAATCTATAAAATTACAATAGGGAATCGTGGTTCTATTAATCTCAAACTCAAATATGAAAATATTAGCTCTAATTGTTCTCACTGCTAAAATAATACCTCAGGTAATATAAAAGGTTGATTAATACAATATGTACTACCAGATTTTCATTGTTAACTCAAAAGTTGCGAATGTTTGTCAATTTAAATACATAGTTTTAGTCACTTTCAATACGTCACGTAAAGTAGTAGAAAAATGTACAGGATGAACTTTCTGAGTGGACCGACGGAAAAATGAGAAGTTTTCCAATACGGTCCTATATAAAAAATCAGTTTTAGTGATCACCTCACTGTATTTATAAATTTTTACCAGTAACTTTTTAAGTGGTAATTTCGTACTTGCCTAGATTGTCTCACTCTCGGTCTCACTCTGTGAATACAATATGAACAATATCATAACAATCGTTATGATTTGATAGACCGTATAGATATACCTACTTACATGGAAATACAAGTCATGATCAGTCATTTTTTAACAATTAGGTACCTGATATTTACTGATGAATTAGTTATCATGACAATACTATATGTTATCTAATACAGCTATAGTTAAATAATTACTTTGCATAATATTGCTGAAATTTTAATAAATACAGTTGCAGAAAACTTCAAACGATGAAAATAGACAAATGGTGTGTTTAAGACAATTTCACTGGGACATCATTACTCTCTTAGACAGGATAAGCACCCCTCCAACACGAATCATTATAGGGAAGAAAGGACACGAAGTACTCGTATATCATTTCTTCTTAAAATTTGTATTAAATCGAATCACATTTATCTCGGTTAAGGTCTAGGAATTTTATTTTGTTAAATGCAGACTACACGAAGGAAGAATGTCAATTAAAATACATTGGCAAGTATGTAGAAATCTGATATTTAGCGTACATACAATCAAACAACGTTCATGTTAATTTGTATGCTTACATACGCAGGATTTGAAATTCTAAGTTTTCGCATTAGCATTAAAATATCGCCTTGTTTGTCACAAGATACGTGAAACTCGATACTAAGAAGTTTAAGCGTTGTCTTATATTGTTCCAGCTCTATAGATACGTTACGTATGAAGGTATGCGGCAAATCTGGTACTTACTTACATGATATGAGATCTGAAGAATGAGGAATTTTCTTTTGTTATTTCAATCAATTCTGATCTACGATTAATACTGTCTATAGCCAGGCCTTCAGCGTCATAAAAGAAATACATAAACAGATTTCATTTTGCTCTTTTGCAACAAGAAAAATATGTGACGCTCAGATGAATCAATTTCACACATAGGTAAATTTTCAGATAAACGCACCAAACTCAAGAACGACTCAAGAAGTATATTCTATAGGCAAATATAACTAACACAAACAAAACATATATTGTTAGCCGTTTTTCATTTGTTTTTAAATTACAGTGTAATGATGATCTACAGATATCGTTATAATTGTAGATTTCCCGTAATAAATTTTCTCGTTCGTCTCCAAGGAGCGCCCGTTGACGCATTGATGTCTCTCTTTAACATGTTTGTTTCTGCATCGGTCTCAAACTGTTCTCAAACTATCATGTACACTCTGCTCTGCCACTTAAGTTGTCATGTATTTTCAGTGAGTATAAGCTTACAAATTAAATGGTTAAATATCTCTGATCGTTTCAAATCAGTTTCAAATCCTCAACTGCTGCGGACCAAACCTAATATCAGTTGCAACATTTCTAACTCGTCGAATTATGTAACCCGATTGTCGTATTTTACTTTGTATACCTCACATTTTAATCAGCCTTAGAAAGAAAAGTCCAATGGTGGAAGACCTAGAAATCTTGGAAGGCCAATTAGTAGAACCACCGCGATCAATCTGGCACCCTGGTACAATGAAGGGTAACTTAAAGTCCCCACTAGTTGGATCGCTCTCATTCTCTTGCGCCCCACCACAAATAATTAGGTATGTTTCGGACTGGGAGTGTTGTTTGGAAATATACACCGTGGCACCAAAAACTGTTGTATTCAATAGGGTGAATAATAATTAATCCGATAACAGTTGCATTTGATATTTTAAAATATATTATTTTATTAATGATATGTTAACATTTCGTAGTTAGTTAAATAAGAATATTGAATTATTTGTTTTAAATAAAATATTATATAAAAACTATTTACTTTTTTAATTATTGTTCGCAACATTCAATACCTGCATATTTAAAGTTTTTTTTCCATTACTAGAAATATTCATACAGGGCGGGCCAATAGTGATAATATTATTCCTATTCCATACAGATAGAGAATAATTTTTAGGCGCCTTAAGGGGGACATTTTTAAAATAGTATGAAGTATACGGGGTGATTCCGAAGGCCGCATCAAACATGGTTTTTAAACGCGCGCAATGACCCGATTTTTTATATTTCATATTTTAATCATGATAATAATGAAATAATGATGGAACAGTAAACAATCTTCATTTTGATTCTGTGTTTTATATACAAAATCTTTCAGACAAAATAACTAATGTTTTCGGGAATGAATCAAACATATACCTAAATTGCAAATGAAAATATAAAATTTATTAATAATGTATACACTATAAACGTAAAAGGTAAAGATGATTTTCTTAAAAAAGAAACAATTTTGTTTATATTATACCACTTTATAATAATAATTGTGTATTACAATTATGTAGACCAAATCTAAATTCACTCATCATATATCTCTCTAACTATAAAACTAATATTAAAAATAATAAACGTAATTGTGCTTGGCGCATAAATAGCTAATACTTTTCAATTAATTTAGATGTCAACTATTAATAAACAATGAAACTTTGATGTAAATAAAAATACGTTATTTTTAACAAAATATATTATATATTTTTTATGACAATAAATATTTAAACGATTAGAATAATAATAATAGCAGTAACACTAAAAATAACAACAATATTAATAATAATAATAAAGAATAATAAGAATAATAATAAACGAACTCATAAATTAATGAAGTCTGTTTACACAAAATTGAACTTACCATTGTATTGGTGTGAATAAAAAATCAGTTGAAAACAGTAAATTAATCCCCGCAACTATTAAGTCATATTATGCTGTTTACAAATAAACTCAGTGCTTTTTACGAGCAATAGCAAAAAAATCGGGCGAAGCATCTGCGGGAACAACTGAATTCACGCATGCGGTCTAAATGCTACTACCATTACCATTTATTAGCCATTAGGCAATACCTACGTATTTGTCTATTACGCGTGTTTCTGTCAAGATTGAGTTTTTTTTTATAATTTAAATTGTTTGTTGTTGCTGTTATTAACACAAAACAGACATATATTGTACCGATCAGGAAAAGGCTTAAATAATTACTCTTTCCTCCAGTGGAATTATATCACAAAACCTGAATATTTACTAAAAAATATTAGTAGGTATTTATTTATTGCATTTTATGGAGGACAAGGGTATGATAATATCAAAAAAGTAACTCGAAAGAAGTGACGTTAAGTTGACAAATTACAAATAAGTAAATAAGTTGCAAAATTACGTGTTTTTTCACTTTTTTTACTACCCATGAAAATCTAGACGACATATCGGAAAAATAGTTATTCTATGTTGGCGGCATTTAGGCAATTAAATTACCTATAATTTAGTTAAGGTATCTAAAACCATATTTCACTAATTTGTTAACTGTAAAAAAAGCCGAACGCGGAAAAATAAGTTTTCGAAAATTAAGCATTATTATTGCAAAAATAGATGGATGTTGATAAAATTTATGGAAAAGGCGGTCAATCCAAAGATCAACATATGTGCCTAGGGCCAATTCGATTGACCGTGAATGAAATTGTTGCTCCAGGTATTTGTTAATTAACTTCGTTCGTTTTTTTTTGCAATTAATTGTTTAATTAAACGTTAATTTTAAGAAGTTAATATCGTAGATATAGGTTCTATTTGATCAAAAGAAACGTATCGAAAAAGAAAAATTTCAAAAAATTGTCATTAAGTTGCCTTTTATAACTAACAAAGTAGGATGTGAAAAACAGCGGTATAATCAAATTGACCCCAGGGTTAGGCAAAGGTCGCTCTGGAATTCGTTCTTTTTGCGTTAAATAGAGCTTATTTTTATGGTAATTTAAAAAAAAAGAAAAATCACCTACGCCTCTTTGTTCTCAAGATAGCTTTATTTTTTTATGTAACTGTTAAACTATTGGACGTATCGGATCGGGATTTTAGAGACAATTAAAGAAAGGATAAAACTTTTATTTTCAGAAAGTTTTACATTAATAGTTCATGTAACAAACGCGCTAGCAGCAGTAAAGTTAAAGTACGCGGGAGAAGGAGCGCCTGGTCCGTGCACGCACGTGAACGCCACCTTCGTCGCGCGCAAGATTTTTTAACCGAATTTGAAACGTTCAAGTTAAAAATCAAGCACGCTAAGAGAACGATGTTCACGCGCATGCGCGGGCCTAGCGCTGCCACGTGCAGACTGTTCATTAATGTTATATTTTACTCTGCTAGCGCGTTTATTACTTACATGAACTATCAATGTAAAATTTCTGAAAATAAAAGTTTAACCCTTTGTTTAATTATGGTCTCTAAAATCCCGGTCCGTATACGTCAAACAGTAAATTAACAATTAACGTTATAAGAAAAGCCGTGTCGGGAACAAAGAGACGTAGGTGATTTCATGTTACGAACTGAATCTCCCTGCTGTCAAAGAGCATCAATTATTCTAGCCTTTTCCTGATCGGTGCAATGCATGTCTATTTTTGTTAATATCAGCAACAATAAACAATTTACCCAGCTTTATATATTAAAAACCTTATTTTATGATGTCGAGTAGTTGTTTAGTTTAGTTATCTTGTTCTTGAGTATTTTATTAGTGATTATTTATTTATAAGTAATACTATACCCAATAAATAGTTAATAATATTAAAATAAAAATTATAGTAGACTTACATTTTAAAATATGTTTAGAAAATAAATACGCTTTCGTAAGTTTTTGAACAAAATTTATAAAATTCAGACCGATATATAATCTAAATTATTTCTGCTGGAATTCAAATAACTAAACCTGTATTTAACCAAAAAATGTAACTTCTCTTAATAACAAAAAGTTAGTTTACGTGTAACACTACTACATATTTAACAATCTCTTTATTACAATAATGAATCAGACATTAATGTATAATAATTAAAAGTATTAAATTAAAATCACGACAATGAACAGGTTACTATACTACTGGAAGTAGCATGCCATTGCGAAAAGTGTGGCTGAGAGACAGACAGTATCTCAGACACGCTGTCTCACTCTAGCACGCCGCGATTGGTTGGAGCATTCATTTCCAACCAATCGCGGCGTGCTAGAGTGAGACCGCTTGTACTGAGGTACTTTTTGTCTCTCTCGCACACTCAGCCACAATTTTCGCAATGGCATGCCTCCAGTAGTATCTGCTCGAAGGATTCGCCATATTCTTAGCGACTTTTCCTAGGGTGGAGGTAAGTATTTAAAAATTGCCATACGTAATTCATTCATAAATCATACTGATTGATTAGTATAGTATGTGATAGAGATATATGATAATTGAATTAAGATGTTGAGATATTTGGTCTACATACAGTAATCAACAATTAATTATTATTACAAGAAAAAAAATTAAGAAAATTATCTTTATCTTTTACGTTTATAGTGTATAATATTATTTATTAATTTTACATTTTCATTTGCAATTTATATATTTTATTCATTTTTGAAAACATTAGTTATTTTGTCTGAAATATTTTGTATATATGAAATATAAAAAACGGGTCATCCTATTTATAAATCATGTTTGATACATCTTTCCAAAACGCTCCGTATACTTCATAATATTTTTAAAATGTCCTCTTTAAGGCACCGCTCGATGCCCTAATAAAATATGTATTTTCTATCTATATGACATGGGAGTAATATAATCACTATTAGTCCACCCTGTATGTATTGATTTAAGACAACATTTATAAATGAATATCTCTAATACAGGAAAACACTAAATATGCAGGTATGTGGATGTAGTGAACAATGGTTAAAATAGTAAACGGTTTATAACATTTTATTTTTAAAAAAATCTTCAATATAATTATTTAACTAACCAAGAAATGTTACAATACATTACATATCATTAATAAAATAATATTTTAAAAAATATCAAATGCAACTGGTATCAGATTAATTATTTACCCTATCGAATATATCAGAGTTTTTGGTGCCACGGTGTAGTATATCTCCATACCGCACTCCCAGTCCGAAACATTCCGTAATTATTTGTGGTGGGGCGCGATAGAATGAGAGCGACCCAACTAGTGGGGACTTTAAGTTGCCCTTCATTGTACATGCACATTACACATTTTGAAATGAATAGTAGTACAGATACAAGATATTAGCAACAAATCACTTATTGAATCAACGTGTAGTTCTGAAATCAAATTTGTTTGACTGTTTCTGACTAAAAATTACTCACAAATCAAACAAATTTCAATTCGGAGCGACATTTTCATTCGCTAATGCGTGGAAAGGTTTAATACCAATTGGAATTTTTATTTCAAGGGGTAAGTTAAGGAAATTACCCGACAAGCTTTTACATCGCATAAGAACATGAAAAGACTGATTATAGATAGTGATAGTACTTACGAGTCTATTTATCAATACCTTTGCTGATGGCACTTCTATAGAACAACTATATTCAACCCTTTTGTGGGTTTGGTGTTTACACAACATTATGGGTTTTATGAACTCCTAGGTTTTTTCTTTTTAGTGCATTTTAATAGAAGCTTGGTTTTAAAATATTTTTTTTTTACTTTTCATTTATTTACACCTTTTTAGGTAGAAATATTTCTCAATGTATCTATTTCAATTTGAGGAGTGCTCTCATGAGGCGACAATCCTCTGGCTGCAGCATCTGTTCCGAGATCAGTTCATAGTGAAGATCATGTTTAGCTATCAAAATTAAATGTATATGCAAAGTTTCTTGTCCGTGCTACTACCCGTTGAGGAGTTCTTCAATCCTGGCTGCAGCATCAGATTATTTCTATAATTTCATTGTATTGTCATCAGAACTGAACAAGCAAGAAAAAAGTCGTAAAGTTTAGAGGAAATGGTTCAAATTTGGCCTGCAAGATTTGAACTAAACATACATACAAACAAACAAATAAACATTGAAGTTAAATAAAAGCTTATAAAAATATGAAGTACAAACACAAAAAATAAAAAAATCTGTATCATAAGCATAAGGGATTTGTATACTATATCAAAAACTAAAAAATGAGGTATTAAAAAATACTATAGTACTATAGCGTTTCTTTTTATTATAATAGCTGCATTTTCCTTGGTAGATGACTAGTGCAGCACCTATTAACCTACTTAACAAATATGGTAATCTGTTGCATATGATGTAAAGATGTAACACGTTCTCTAGTTTTTTAAAAATACGATTTATAAATAATAAAAAAATATTTATTTTCCTGAACGCAAAAATTGGAAATCATACGTGCCACTATACGTGGTTGTATTTAATTATTTTGCTGAAAATTTTTACGACTTTCTTCTAAATAAATAAGTAGGTATGAAGTTTGATATGAAGGAACACAAAAATATAAATTTAAATATAAATTAATGTACCTATACGAAATATATAAAATGTTTAAAAAACATTTACTTATACAACTATCAGTTATTTTTTTTTCTCTGGAATTAGCTGATTATTATTTACGAATTTCTATGAATATTAAGTAATATAATCCAAAGATTTCAAAATATACGTTTTAATGTGAAGAGGTCTTGTGAACCATAGCTACTTTAATGTGTAGTTTTCGTATAACACATTATTCATTAAATAGACAAACAGCAAGCCCTACCTACCTCTTTAGTTTCAAGAGACAAGTATTTGCCGCGCCTATATACCTTAACACATTGTTTTAACAACAAACAGTTTTAATAACATTAACTTATAGGTATTTAATAGCACGCGATTTCAAATTTAGTAAAAGAAATTACCACGCAAAATATCATCTAACCAAGTATCTCAAAAAATGTATTTAATACTTTAGCTTAAAAATATTAAAGGTACGTAGAAACTTCAAGATGCTGCAACTGTCCATCAATCTAGGCACCTATCATGACCATTCTTCAGACATTAACATAATTTCCTCTTACCTTTTATAAAATTCGCACTGGCGCTTTATAATCCAATAATAAATACACTAGAATATACACATAAACGTTGATAGTATCTAATATACACTACTATATGTTTATTTAACTAGAAAACACGTAAAATTACAAACTATACTTTTCACCGCTTCTTCTCACACGCTTGCGTTTAACTGTTTAACTAAATCCAAATTCAACAGGTGTCAAATACCAACCTGCAGTGTGATGTTTCTGGTGCACAGAACATCTCCAGTGGTAAATTATTCCTGACGTTGGCAACACTGAAAAAAACTTATTTAAACTGCATTTATGTGTCACGGTCCGTTTTAGAGCAATATGCTCTAAGCTGTCCGTAAAGAGACCATTTTTGAGAACCTATAGCGGCAATAGCGGTTGCGGCTACATTTCTCAAAAGTAAGATTAAGCTAAAAATATTAAACAATTATTATTGAACCTATGTTTCCAATTACTCTAATGAAGATGGCAAAAATGGTAGACGAGTTTGTGACCTACAATGACTATAAAAATAATTAAGTCTAGAAGACATAAATTTTCAACTCCATAAAAAATGTGTAGATGTTTTAATTATATGAGTAAAACTACACTTATAGAATCAAAATCAATAATTAGGTACAGCATATTAAAAAAACTATCCAAATAACAAAATTACTAAAATACATATATTTATTGATAATTTTGTATTCGGCAATATCTTTTTTAATTCGCATTTTTTGTTTGGTTTGTTGCTGGTACTAATTTTAAAAAAAACTTTGAAAGTTTATTTGAACGGGACACCTTTTTTAATATAAAATCAATCAAATTTTACATTTGACGCATTTAGGACTGTAATACGCTACAGTAAATCGCAAAGTTACATTTGTCAGCTGTACCACGCATGTTTTTAATGAACATTGTGGCCTTTTAAACAAAAAAAAATTAAATATAAAAATCCAGTAGAACCATATATGTAATATTACATATATGAGTAGGACTAACCATCGGATACAAATCGAAAGCAGCTCATAATTCGTTTACTTATTTGAGTAATGTTGGCATTCCTGAATTTATTAGGTTATGAAGAAACTGACAGTTGTCGTCTTTATTTGATGAAATATTTTGTTTATTGTCAATAAACTTCATAATTAATTCCCTGTAAAGAAAAATATCGAGATCGAGATGATGAATCCGCAATCTACTTATGCAATACAGAGCACAGCAGGTGCTGTGCCTGTGAGAAATGAAAAAGGTAATATGTACTAATATGAAATAGTGAACGAAGTTAATATTTTATATTTTAGGCGAAATATCTATGCAAAAAGTAAAAGTACATAGATACGTATCAGGAAAGAGACCAGATTATGCTCAAGATGCGCGTTCAGACAGTGATAGTGATGAGGATGACTTTTTGGAGCGAAGAAATCAGAATCCTCCTGCTCCTTCACCTGAACCGCATAAAAGCGATGATGAACTCAATGATCCACGTTTAAGAAGATTAAAGATTGCAGAAACTGATACAGAAGTGAGACCTGAAAGGCGAAGACATATTTTAGAACCTGAGGTATTAGAATCTTCAGAAGACGAGGAAACGGAAGAAATTCATTTATCAGGTACCTCGTCTTATATCATTAATTAATATTGCTAATTATACATTTTTTCTTCTTATAGAGTACAAACATACACTTGAAGCTGCTCCAGATGATGATGAGTCTGAAGCAGAACTTAGTGACAATGAAATAGAAAAAAAAAGAGACCTTTTAAAACAGCGAATGCTAAATAAACAAGAAGAAGAATTTATGGTGAAAGAGGAAGAAAAATTGGAAACTGATTCTGAAGAATCCTCAGAATATGAGGAATACACAGATTCTGAAGAAGAAACGGGTAAATATCTTCTGTTAATTGCGATTATTTGTTGGTTTCATTTTGTTTAAGATCTCAGCTATAATAATTCTGAACACTATTCATTTAAGGTTAATTGAGATAATTGAATATCCTATTCCTATTTCTGCTCTGTATGATACATTTATACCTAATATTTGTGATCTAACTTTTATAAATGCAACAAAATTTTATATATTCTGATTTATAGTTTTTCAAGTTCAAAGTATTGTATCTTTCACCCTCTTAACATGCAAAGCTTTAAGTGTATTATTGAAATCATTAACAAATTACAGGGTGTAACACTGAAATGTGGCAAAAGTGACAAATTTACCTTTGAAACCTTTATTTTTGAGACATGGTTTTGAGGTCTTGAGATCTTCAAAATAAATGGAGATATTGACATGAAATTTTGTGTACATAATACATGAGCAAACTTAATGAAAAACAAATTATGTTTCAGCTAACTAATGAGGTATTTTGGTTATATCTTTCAAAATTATGGGACAACTTATTTTTTTATCATTTTGGCAATGTAAATTATACCGAAGTCGTTTGACAAGTTCTTGACCTGGTAAAGAGCAAAAAAATACTTGAGAATTTTATTTTATTATTAATTGTAGTCATCTTGCAATTCAATACATTTAAATCAACAATATTAATACCCCCATTTGACACATTGTAACGTAACACCTTGAATATCCATAAAATTCGACAATACGTGAGATTGACAAAGAACTTAAATTTGTTTTTTATTTTTCACAGGCCCTAGATTAAAACCTATATTTGTTAGGAAAAGGGATAGGATAACAATTATTGAGAAAGAAAAAGAAGCACAGAAACAGAAAAAACTTGAGGAGGAAACTCAGCGACAAGCAGAAGAAAGACGAAGGCAAACATTACGATTGGTAGAAGAAACTATCAGAAAAGAACAGCAGGCAAAAGATAAAGAAAATAATGAACCAAACATTAACGATGTATGTACAGATGATGAAAATGATGAAGTCGAATATGAAGCCTGGAAACTAAGGGAACTAAAAAGAATTAAAAGAGACAGAGAAGAAAGAGAAGCATTGGAAAAAGAAAAAATGGAAATAGAAAGATTAAGAAATATGACGGAGGAAGATAGAAGAGTACAGCAAAGACTAAATCCTAAACTTGTCACAAATAAAGCAGTCAAGGGAAAATACAAGTTTTTACAGAAATATTACCATAGGGGAGCATTTTATCTTGATAGAGAAGATGACGTCTATAAAAGAGATTTTGCACAAGCTACGTTGGAAGATCATTTTGATAAAACTATTCTTCCCAAAGTTATGCAAGTGAAAAACTTTGGTAGATCAGGTAGAACAAAATATACCCATTTGGTGGATCAAGATACCACACAGTTTGATTCACCGTGGTCAACAGAAAATGCACAGAATTTAAAATTCCACTCTCAACAAGCAGGTGGTATAAAACCAGTTTTCGATAAACCATCACTGAAAAAGAGAAAGACACAATAATTTTCCTCGTTATGTAAGAATAATGTATTTATGGGTAAATGTAATTATATTAATATTTTACATTAATACTAATTTTCTATAAATAAAAAAATTTTTATTTTATAACCTTACTTTACCTTTAAATTGTGAGAACTATTTCTTGAAAAAATACAAAGCAAATGGTTTTTATTGTTTAGATTGTCGGTAAATGTAACATGACAGTTTTTATATATATACATACAGGCTGTTACAAATTCGTGTCTCACTACAGGGATCTCGGAAACGCTAAGAAGTACGAAGTAGCTTAAATGGGGGCAAAGTTGCATAATCAGGGGACCAACATTATGCCTCTAAAAAATCAAGGCTAACATTAGTTTTCAAAATATTTGAAAAAAACCGAAATCTTGGAAATCCGTTTTTGTTTCAATTCAGCCTTGTTTGAGGTGATATTGAAAAAAGAAGAACACTTTCTCATAGCCACTGTTTGCCCTCTATCGAATGGCATAATCAATTTTTATACGTAAAATTTCGTCTTTCCAAGACCATCATCTTAATTTTTTTTTAAATACGACCCTGGAAATTTTATTACATTTTTTGCAAACCTTCATGACCCCCAATACTCTCGTTTTGTCTCAAAAAATTCATCTTCAGTATATTCGTTTCAAATTTATTTAAATTTTTTATTTAGATTTCTTTGTTTATTGAATTATCGTACACTATATGTGTCGTTAGACCCCGTTAAATCCATTTAGTTATTTAAACTATTACCACCACTCATTACAATAAAACAAGACAAAAACTTATCTTCTTTGAAAAGAAAATTGACGTTTCAGGTTTTTTGTTTTTTTCTCAATATTTTCCAGGTGGAAGGTTTTAATTAGAACACCCTGTATACATATATAAATATGAAGCTTTTAACATTTGGTCCTCAAACATTTTTTTAGCAATTTAGTGTGTACATCCATTAATGTTCTTTGCGGATTTTCCCTTAGATGCCTCTTTTGTGTTGTACGACATCTATTAAAGTGGTATTCAACCAAAGGTACACATGTTAGTTTTCAGTAATCCGCAATATTATATCATTTTTTATTTGTTTTATTTGTACTTGATGGTCATTCTTAAACTGTTATTTTTTAACCAAATTATAATCGAGCTTGCCTGTTACAGAATGTACCAACCTACTGAAAATTAAAATTTTCACAGAGTACGATTTTACAATATCAGGCAACAGATGCCCTTGTTGTTCTCGGGCTAGGTTCTGTGGAGATGGATCCCCTATCAGAACACCCTGATGTTCATTTTGGTTCTTGTTGATTCTAGAGACCCTACGGATGGAACCACTCCTCAAACAATTGTCTGCTCAGACGTCCCGTAGTGGTCTCTGTAAGTGATTGTACCCAATGCTTTCAAACTTTTCACCGCTTTTCACTGTCAGCATCTTCAGTGAAATTATTTTTTTAAAAGTTTTACACAATGGAATAGCCTCACGTTCAGGTCATAACACTTATTTTATTCGGTGTGATTAACTTGCGGTGGAGTTGACCTACCATCATCTCCCCTTGCATATTTAGAGGGTGATAAATCCTCATAGTGGTTCTGTCTGGGTCCGTTTTGACCTGCGGTGCTGGGACGTTAATCGACTACTCGCCGATGAGAGGTTCCCAACTATCTCTAGCATTTCCCTTTGAAAATCACTGTCTGCCCCGGTTATAAGCACTATAGTGTATGACTTCCTTAGAGCAGGGGTCGGCAAGTAATTTTAGGTGGGGTTAAGATACTTTTGAAAATTTTTAACGAGGTCCAGAAAAAAAGTTCATATTTCTTACTAATTTTTTAATTTTAATTTGCACTCAAATTTAATCTGCTTACTAACCATTAAGAACTGAAATCAGTTACACAATTATAAAATATTAGAAAAAAAGATAAGGGTGACACTCAAATGTAAAAAAAAAATTTTTTAAATAATTTGAGTACTTAATTTATACTTTCAAAAATTTTTTGCCAGTCCAGTATTTTACATTCCGCGGTCCGCCAGTTGCTGACCGCTGCCTTAGAGGGTCAGTACGTTAAGCTTCAAGAGTTTGTAAATATTGCAGCATCTAAGCTGTGTATGTGAGCGTTGAGCTCGAGTTGGTAATTTTTTGGATAATAATTATAACTTGAAATGCATGTTCAAATTCCTGAGCTTTATTGATTTTCTTAAAGGTAATACAGTGCAAGTAGTGCGGTGGTTGGAATACGAATTCTTAAGTGTCGGTGGAGTACTCGCTCTGGCCAGTAAGTATGTTCTGGTTAAATAACTGCAGGAAACCTGGGTTGCTCTTCACACACAGACTGGGTGGATTCAAGTGGCCTGATATATGTTCCGATTTAGTTCCAAAATTTTTGGAAATGGAAAAACGTCCTCAGTGAATACAGCTGTCTCAGCGGCCTTGGGGAGTCATCGTCTGAAGAAACGGAGCACTCTTGGTGGCAATCGTTTTATTCGGCTTTGTCTTATGAAACATTGGTGACATTTTTCAAAACCAGTGAATTTCCTTGGTGTCTTTTTGCTGGATCGCGCACTTGTATGCATCGTCGTGGATGCCTTTGTGACGATTCTGGCGGCAATAGCAACATCTGCAGGACCTCGCAAGAAATCTTGGAAGTTGTCTGCGCATTTTTTGTTTGCAGAACTTTGTTTTCAAAACAGGTGAAGATAGATAGGATAGTTTCTTTATTATAGAGAATAGTGACCTTTATTAAACCACATGGAATCACTGGATTTATAGAATCCTACCTACAAATTCAGTGCAGAAAAAGATAACAGTTATGTCACTCCATCAATGTACCGATACACATTTAACGATTTTTTACATTTTTCACATATTGACATCATAATATGTAAAACAAAATTTAAAATTTAAATAAGAAAAACAAGTTAAAGATTTAAATTAACTAATCGTTTCACCTACAACAGTAAAAAATGTATATTTTTAAGAAATGAACATTTGCATTTTCTTTGTGGTTGAAGGAAAATACAATAAAAACAAATGCTTTTAAAAAACACTTAATTTTATTAACTTTAAACTTGAAATAAAAAATTTCTATAAATATATTTAATTCTTAATCTTAATGCACCAGGTTATTCATTATAAATGTCACTCAACAATAACATTTTTATTTTTAAGTTTAGAAAAAAATTCTAAGTGGAAAAGTTCATAGTAGCTATCAAGTTTTTTTTATATTAAATTTTCTGCAGAATGTGCTTAAGGAGCAAAGCCACTTTAGGATTTTGAAAAACCAATTTTTAGATAAATGGTTTAAACAATATTTTATTAGGTGAAGAATAAAGGAAAAAAGTTTTAGGTGAGGGAGAAATTGGGAGCACGAGTTTTTTCAACGTGGTTAGAGGTTAGATTGAGTTTCAAGCCGAAAAGAAAACGATGAAAAAAATATCAATATAGAAAGCCAATCATATGGTACAAGTATCGCTGATTAGGTATATATAATTTTATTCTAATACAATATAATATACACAGCATGCTCCGTTAAAAAAATTAAGATTATTTTGTTAAACTTTTGAAGAACACTATACAAAATTCAATAATAGAAATTATCTAGTTGATAGTTACAATTTTCATATTTAGCAGTTTTTCCCCAATCTTAATAATAAAGTGGATGGAATGTTATTAATAATCAATAACCTGATACATATAAAGGGTGTCCCAGAAAAGATCACAGACTCTAAACAAAATATAATGATTTAGGTAAACATACTTCTTCAAAATTTTCAAATTTGTTTTTCCTCAATATCTTTGATGATTTTCGAGATATTAACTTTGACAGGCATGTTATTTATACCATTGTAATTGTAGATTTTTTGGAAATTCATTCAGTTTGAAAAAGAGATGAAAAACAGAATTGTCATGACCCCTTATCCTCCCCCTTTTCATAGATATGCCCATTGAATTTTTTTCGAATTTTCATTTATTGTTAAGTCTAGAATTTTGAAAAAATCAATTTTACGATAAATGGTCCTAAACAATGTTTTATTATGTGAAGAATACATAAAAAAAGTTTTGGGTGGAGGAAAAATCAGAAAGACAAGTTTTTTTTAGGTGAAGTGCAACCACTCACAAGATGTCTTTGGAAACAAGATGTTCTATAACAAAAAAAGTTTGCATGTATCAATAAAACAGGATATAATAGAATATTTATTAGATGGACATACTTCCTTTAAAAAGTGATATATAACTAGAAAATTATGCAATAAATACATACCATAAATGAGAGATTTATAAGGCAGATAAAACATCGTCAAAGAAACTGCGTAGGTACCCGAAGAATCGTAAATTAGGAAGATAAGGGGTCACGACAACCCAATTTTTCATTTGTTTTTTCAATTATACTCAACAATTGTAATGGCATAAATAACATCCATGTCAAATTAGAAGATAATACCTCGTAAATCATGGAACATATTAGAAAAAATGATTTTCAAAATACTATTTTAATGTTCTGTACCTTTTAAAGAACGCATTTTAGACAAAGATCAATTTGTAATTCATCTTATTCTATCTAGGACACTCTGTACATATAATGCTTTCTTATTCAATACATTTTACTTTTCTAAAAATCTTAAAGCTAGTTTTGCAGCAGCTTTTTTAGCCATAGTTTTATTGGTACCACAGCCATGAACAAGTTTCTGCCTCCCGCTAAGCATAAATTCCAAAGGAATTATACATTTTTTATTTTCTGTGGCAATAATATTTCTAAAACAAAATATTTATTGCTAATAAAAATTGGATATGACAGAAAAATAGAAAATATGAAAGTAATTAATTCTACACATTTAGAATGGGGTTTATTATTAGAACTATTTAACGGGGATCACAGGGAAATTGTGAAATATTTGAAATAGAGTTTTTTTTTTATTTAATTTTAAGATGTCGCACTTTTATGAAATTTTATACTCAACAACCACAGGGTTTAAATGTAATTTTTTATTTGAGGTTTATGAAATTGCTTTGTTGCAATTCACAATTAGACTGACAGTCGATTTGTTTTATAGTTTTATACACATTAGTTTTTCAAACAATTAAATTAATAAAAAAATTACAAATATGGTAAGTTCCTGTAATGATTGTATTCAATAAGATGTTTTGCCTAGAAATAAATAATGTCTTTTCAAGTTTTTTTATCTATATTTCAAGAACTAGTTGAAATATTTCATATCAAATTTCAAGTAGTTTCTGAAAAATATGCAATTTTTTTAATTTATCCAGTGCTTCAAGTAGTTTGTTATGTACCCTGTACTATTGAATAGTTCTAACTCTGTTTATATTAAATATCTATAACTCAATTGTAGTTCAGAATGTCTAAATATCTTACCCAAATTTTGGATAGGTCCCAGGCCATTCAAATAATCGCCTCACAACATTCTTCGGTACATTTTTACTGAAAAGATCGATTTCCTTCCACATTATTTTGTAGAAAACTTTCCAGACTACCTTCAAATCTTTGCCACTGTCAAGATAGACAGCTCCTGCTAGGGCTTCAAATATATCGCCAAGAATCTGTAATAAAAAGGTTAAATCCATTCACTTTTAAGATGATTCGTCTTTTAAAGATTGGATGTGAATTCAATTTTTTATTAAGTACTCAAGATAGACTTCAAATTTCAAAAAGCTCATCAGCAAGAGACTGTAAAGGATTTAAGTGAATTATTTTACTCCAATTTTTCCAATTAGAGATAAATAATTGTGAAAAAAATTGTCTGGCCATTCCAATAAAAGAAATAAAATATTTAAATCATGCAAATTTTCATGTATGCTGTACTCCTACAATTGTCAAAATCTTTGATGGGATCTGTAAAGGAAGATTCCCTTTGATGTCAAATATCAGTTTTATTACAGCTGTACTCTATTCCAGAAATACAAGGTGTCCAGAAAGGGTAGGGGGTATTTGTAAATTCAAATTCAGTCTTAATTTTTCTATTTTTGGATTAATTTGTAGAGAAAGTTTTGGAAAATTAAGTGGCAAAGATTATGTTGTCCAAATTTTGACCCTCACGCTGCTGGCACTCCTCTAATCGAAAACGGAAATTAGACGCCACGTGTGTACACATCTCTCTGGAAAGAGCGGCCATTTCGGTGCGAATGTTGTGCTTCAATTGCAGTAGAGTTCGTGGTATATTTGCATACACTTTCTGTTTAAGGCATCTCCATAAGAAATAATCTAGGGGTGTAAGATCGTTGCTTCTTGGAGGCCAGTTAAGCGATTGGTTGGAGGTGGCAAGTGGCCCCATCTTGTTGAAACCATGTTTCCACATTAAAACCTTCAAATTCCTGCAGTTGTGGAGCGAAAAAGTTCCTTAACATGTTGCAATACCGTTCACTGTTTACCGTAAGTGCTCTCCCTCGCCAGTTTACAAAAAAATAAGGCCCAATGATGCCTTCACCAGACATGGCAGCCCAGACAATAAATTTTGGACTATGTAGTGGTCGTTTATGTTTCTCTCTTAGATTTTCGTTGGCCCAGTAGCGGCAGTTCTGTTTGTTTACGTGCCCGTTTAAGTGAAAGTTTGCTTCGTCACAAAACAATGTTTTCAAACGTTAGGAAGCGTTGAAGCATAACATTTGCAAAATTCAGTTGGAGCGGATAGTCGGTAACTTTTAGTTCTTGAACGAGCTGAATTTTGTAGGCTGTAAGATGTAAATGTTGCTTCAGAATCTTGTGCAACGATGATTTTTTAATGTTAAATCCTTGACTGTGTTTGCCTAGAGACGGATTTTGATGCACTGAAACTCTCACTTCAATTGTGTGTTGGGTTCGAACAGACCTTGATTATGAATTTTTACACTCGAACCGGTATTCTCAATCATTCGAATCCATTTTCTGATGGTATCATCTTGCGGTGCATTCCGTAGATTAAATTCCGCACTATATAAATGTTGAGCTGTCACTATGGAATCACCATTGCGATAATAGGCGTGTATGCTAAAAAGCACTGTGGGTACACATGTTCACAAGTGACCCATTTTGAGTGTTGCGTCAATAGCGCCATCTTGATGCCACCCCGGACGCACCAGGGTTCCCGGAAGACAACCCCGGCAGATTGGCGCCAAGGACCAGGTACTTCTGCCAGCGACTCCACACCAAGGAGAACTCTCCAGCAAACACTCGAACCAACAACACGTCTTTTTTCACAAGCTTAATTTTCAATAAAAAATAGTTTATTTGTACCGTTGAGAGAGCGTTTTATTTTTGCTGTACAACGAAAGCAACCCTCACCACAATGGTCTTCCGGGTACGCTTCCATGGTTACTAAATCTCCAAAGAGCAGAACAGCCCATGCTTAAGCACCCCTCCCAACCATGCCGTTACATGGACAGCACATATACAAATACCCCCCACCCTTTCTGGACACCTGGTATAAAAGGCAACCCTAGTATTATCATATTCTGTACTGACCTGATTTTTTTAATTATTAAAAAATTATTGTGTAAAAAATAAAAATCAATTGTGCAAAATTACAATGCGCTCTTTTTTCAATGTTAATTAAGAGATAATTAAGTGAATTCAATATAACAAATAGTGTTACTGGTACGATAAAGTTTCAAATATGCGCATTTAAAGTTCATTTAAAAGAAATATTTGAGCTTCATATGTTTCTGTACAATGGCTTGTACACCTATTTTATAAGTAATTTTTTTACGAAGACAAGTACATTTATAAGCAAATATTTAACTTTTTTGTCTATCATAGCATGTGACTAATATTCTTAGCTTGTGTGCACATATTTTATAGACAATCTCTATATATCAGTACATAATCTTACCTTTGGAACATCGACATATTCAGCTAGAACCAACTCGCCTTCTTCCAACAGAATCAGAACTTCATCATCAATTTGATAATTCTTCACCTTTAAATAGTCCACAAACTTATCGATGTGTCCTTGAAGTTTTGAATTCATCATCAATAAAAATTTATGAAAGCCACATCTGACAACTAAACTAGCGAAGGTGTTATTATTCACAAGTGCCGATCTCAAATCTGTCAGTTCGCCCGGGTTTAAAGAACCACATGATTCATAAATATAGCATGTTATCAGAAAATCCAGTATGGCGTCTCCGAGGAATTCTAGTTTTTCATATGAAAGTGTTACTCTATTCTGTGTATATGAGGAATGTGTCAGAGCTTGTAACAGATACGCTCTATTTTTAAATTGATAGCCCAATATATCCTCAATCTCCTGCCAACATGGTATGTGAAAGTTTATTTTATGTAAAGATGCCCTCTTATCTATAATTGGATCTGGAGCAGGGGCTTTGAGAAGATTTTCAATATTTTCTGTTGCTGGAATTATCCCCATCCATTCAACAAATTTTATTCCTCCTAAGAAGTAGTATTTAGATGATTATTTTTTTGTATAAAGAAATATTATTTATTTCTATAAACATGTTGCAAGATATTTTTGCTAAGATCTTTGAAAATGAAAATTGTTTCACTTTTCATTTTCAAAATGTACTCAGAATTAATGGGTCAAATTTTTTGTTTTGTTTATCTGTCTTCTTCAAAGATATCACCATGCAATATTTATTTTATTAGTACTTATCTTGTGGTTGAGGTTCAACCAACATTTATCAAAATTTAGAAAGAATAGGAAGCAATAGGTAAACATTTATCACCATTCAACAAAATAATCGCGGATTCGTTTAATTCTCTTAGAGTAGTCATGTTATTCAACGGAATAACAAAAAAAATGTTAGAGAAAGAAGAAAACTAAAAGAATCTATGAGTGTTCTCTAAATTTTGATCAACTGGACATCCTCAATAACAAGGTAAGTGGTAAAATATCCATATATGGTATGATTTCTTATATATCTATGGACGATGAATACATAAAACATAAAAGAGCTAGCATTAACATCCTGTTTAAGTTTAGAGAAGAGAAATTTATAAAAGATTTCGAGATGTTAACTCGGGATGCCACAATGAAGTCACGAACGATTATCCACTTTCTCAGTGCGAGATATTACTGGTTAGGCTCAAATAAATTATGAAATCTCTCGAATGATTGTGCCTTTTGGCACAAAAGATTCTTTATTTAAAATCTGCAGTTACTAATAAATGGTTAAATTGATATTGTTATATACTCAATCTGATTTTATTTTTTTTTGGAAAATATATTCAATTTAAATTTCTAATATTTTCAACCTTGGAAATATTCAGCAGAAAATATTACATCCGAATGTGATCATAACTTTGACCTTGAGGTCAGTCAAGGTCACAACGAGTTAAAATGTAAAAAAGTGTAATCTTAGCAATTGCGCTACTTTTTTGAGGTTAGGCACGAACTCTGACTAGTTGAAGTTATATTGATATCAGAATTGGTTTCAGCGATCCCGAAAACATAAATTGTGGTAGTTAGACTGAGTTACTCATCGTAGAAACGCATTACTTCAACGATTTGAAGTATTTTTAAGGTTAGGGACGAACAGTGACCAGATGGGGTTTAATGAATATTGAATTCGAAATCAGCAACCCCAAAAACGTATAGATATGGTGATTCAGTCTACAATACAGTATTTTTATGTTTCTTATCTATCAATATTGCTGATTAAACAGAATTTTCCATGATTGCGGACGCCATATTGAAACCGCCATGATGTTTTTTTAAAATCACCAGACGGCATTCGATAGAGTTTTTAAATACGAATCTTTTGACACGTCGAACGTCAATATTGATGCATTTTTATTCTGGGCAGCCCACTGTGCCCGTTGACGTGAAACACCCGATATACATGTTAAAAGATTTTATTGATATTTTCAATATATTTTTAAAATGAAATGTTTTTTTAACAATTCAGACAATAGGTACATTGCTTACTAGTTTTCACAAAAAAAGGATTTTTTTTTTGATGTCTTACATACAAAAAAGACTTTATTTACATAGATTTCTTTTGTTCGTAACAGTATAATTAATTTTTCAGTAATAAAATATGTGGCAGATTATTTTTTAACAGAATCATTCTCTAAAATAAATTTAAAATTCCTCATTATCATCAATAGTTGAAGATCTGGAGACGGTCTGTACTTTTTAAATGTTGAAAAGGAATCGACTATTTAATAAGTTTTGTAACTGAAATAGTGCATTCATGCATTATAAAAATTAAGCAACTATTACAGGATTTCCCTCTTTTCATTCATAACTTTGGTTAAGGATAGAGTAAGAAAAAATATTAGGGGATTTCCCTACATTTTCTCTAAAATACCACATTTTCTTAATACAAGGCATTTAACTCTGAACAATCTTAATGAAAGACTAATATCTTGATATGAAAAACTAAAAGCAGTGGGGTACTTATGACGTTCTGTTCACTTGAACTTCCTAAAGCTAATGGAATTACAATAATTACATATACCTCGCTTAAAAATTATAGGACTAAGTAGGTGTTTCAAATTTAACCGTTTTAACAACACATCTTATAAATATTATGCCAAATCTGTTTGTTGAAGTAAATTAGAAAATTACTTTTAGATTTACTAACCAAGAATACACAAATATTCATTTCGTTTATGGATTTTGTAATGGAAACCGAGTATTCAGTAGAATTTATCTTTTTTCTAAAATAGTCCAGCTCGTAGGAAAGAACAAATTAGAAATAATAACGCTGTAGTACAAGATAGAACGGTATGTGTTGTTCGACTATTTGATGAAACTAGTTAGCAGCGTATTCTTAATATACCTCGCAACCACGAGATAACGAACATTAGAATTATGTAGTCGTTAATTCTTTGAATAACAATGAACACTTCCTCCAGTAAATACTATGAAGCTCATTTTACTCGACAGGGAGTTATTCTCACAATTTACATTTGTGGGCTTATGAAAACCCCCCTTAAAATTTCCAGGAAGAATTCAGTGTCAATGTGTGGGTTGGAACTTACAACAATAGTATCTTTGGATCTAACATTTTCCCAGACAGTCAGAATGCTAGAATTTTTGGAAACTAATCATTACGAAATAGGAGGAAATATCACTCAATAATAGAATAAATGGATGGATTGGTCAACAAGATCTAGTCGTTTGGCCTGTTCAATCACCCAACCTCAATCCAGTAGATTTTTTATTTGGAGATCTTTTGAATGAATTGTATTTAAACATTTTGTGATGAAATAAATAATGACACTCTAATTTGTCGTTATATTGAGACGAATATCATTTCGAGCATATATTAAATTGAATAAAAATCTGATGCTGCAAAATAGTAGTCTTTCATTATGATTGTTGTGTACCAAGTTTGAACAAAAAATATGTATCATTCCATAAGATATTGTTGTAGTTGAGAATAAAGTAAATTTATTTTTTAAGTTGTACGAAAACGTACCTAGTGTTATTTTTTTCATGTTCTATCATTTATCAAAGTTACAAACAAGAAAAAGAGGGCACCCTGTATATTTCAGTAATTTTTTTTATAAAGAATGTGTTGACCCAATAAAAACTACATTTTTGTAATGAGACGTTGAATAAGTTCTTGCTGTTTTTTCATGAAAATTAATGCTTTATTTAAAAAAATTATTAAAAAACATGTCACTGAAAGCATTGGCCATTGTTAGCCACTACTTTTTTGAGACTATTTTTGACATCTTCATAAGAATGGAAGTGTTGCTTCTGGCTACATGCCATTAATCGTAAAAAGTGATAATCGGAAGAGGTAATGTCTGGTGAACATGGTGGGTGGGGTAGAACTTCCCATTTCCAAGTGGGTTCTCACCGGTTTTGAACATGTGAGCGAGTGTCATCGTGCTCCAAAATAACTTTATCATGTCTCTGCTTGTATAGCAGCGGTTTTTTAAATGCTCGGCTTAAACGCATTAACTAGAGTCAATATCAATCACTCGTGATGGTTTCATTTGATTTGAGCAGCTCATAATAAACTACACTTAGCTGATCCCACCAAATGCAGGGCAGAAGTTTGGAACCGTGGGATTCGGCTTTACCGACGACGTTGATGTATGGCCAGACTTCGCCCACGATTTTCTACACTTAGAATTGTAGTAGCATATCCATTTTTCATCGCCAGTTAGGATACGATGCAAACAACCTTTGAAGCAGCAGTTCACACATGCAAAGATATCGTTCGATGTCTCTCAGCTTCACCTCGTAGGACATCCAATCTAATTGCTTTTGATAATAAGATATACTAAATTTCAAGCTTGCTTATAGTACTTCTTTACAGGTGTGTTACCACCTTAAACTACACATTCGCAGTTTTGTTAATGCCATCTATTGGAAAACAGCGAGAGCTTATTCAACGTCCCATTACGTTTGAGCACAAGTAGGTTTTTTAACAAAAATTACTTTTTTTCATAAAATGTAAAATAAAATAGTTTTCCTTCAATTAAATTCCATCTGTGGACACTGTATATCACATTATATCAAATCTTATAAATTTATCTTACACACTGTATAGATATTTACAAGAAATCTTGTTTATTTCTTCAAATATACTTATCTCAAAGGTAATTCTGTTAATAATACGTACCTATGAATCCATTATGTTTAAAATATGCACCTAAGAGGGACTCCACAACATCGGCGACGTGTTTATCTCCAATATACTGGCATTTCAAAAATGTTGCCATATTAGAATAAGAACTCTCATTTTCCTCGGGTGGATATTCCTCTTCTAATATCTGATTAATAGTATCTTGACTCAAACGACCAGAAACTTGTTCCTCAATGGGAATTGTTAGATTGAATAGTGCATTGACTGAAAGTTCGTTGGAATGAATTCTTTTCAGCATTTCCTGTGGTATTTTAAATGCAGGTGGTAACCACTCTTCTTTCGGGGCCAATTCTTTAAATTTCATTATACCGCTCAGATTTCTCTTTTTAGCTAGATAATACAAATTCTTATTACTAACTAATCTTCCTTTCAGGGTGGTCGCTTTTCCCTCGTCGTAAGATGGAAAACGCAGAGATATATAAACAGATGATATCAGTTTTAAGAAGGAATCACCTAATGTTTCAAGGCGTTCTAGGTTAACTATATCATTTGCTTTAGCTGCGGTCAAGGCCCTGTACATCTCGGAAAGATCGGGTCCATCTTTGGTAAAAGGTTTGTCAAGCAACTTGATAGGGCGCTCTACAAAATTTTTATGATAAGTTAGAGCCAGCTGCTTATGGTTTTTTCTGTTGGGACTTTCATTTTGGTTTACTTTATTCTTATCTATACGCTGGGATATGAAATTCTCATAATATTCAATATCCATGGGAGTTACTTTAAGATCTCTTTCAATATCTTTGGGCTCTTCGATGTCATCCCACGGATACTCAGCCTCTAGTACTTTTGCAGCATAGTCTTTGTTGTACTGCATTGATGATGGCAAATTTAAAAGTGTTTCATCCAATGGTGGAGCTATTATCATTATATTCTCAGGTAACTTATCTTCTATGTTTGGTACATAGTCCAAGAGGTATTCATCCAGTTGCAAAGCACTCTGTTTGATGATTTCTTGACCCAGGTCAGTTTCTCTAGAAATTTTACAACGCAGTTCTTCTAACTGTAGTATATAAGTTATTCTATATAAAATGGTCGGCAAAAAACTAGATAGGATCCACAGAGACGCTGGAAATTCTTGTTTGACAACCAGTTCCGGTATCAAATATTCAGTCATTTCTTCATACACTTTGTCACGTTTTCGTTTTCCTTCCTTACCTTTTGGTTTTATAAAGTTCAACCGCTTGGTCAATCCTTTCACAAACAGCAAAGGTAGCTGAGTATTTAATATTTTCTGGTTATGTTTTTCATAAAAGTAGTCTTTAAAACTTCCATAATCTTCATTTGGAAATTCGGAGAGCGCGCATTTGTTTAAAGAAACTTCTGTAACGATGTACGTTGCAGGGTCTCGTCTATACCAAGGTGAAACGATTGTTCTTAAGAATGTTTCTTGAGTTACCTCTAAATTTAGTTTTTCTTCTCGAGTTAATTCCAATAAATTTTTTACATCTTTGTAAGTTTTAATAACGTCAAAGTTGATCGTTTCTGTCATTTTATCTACAGGTACAACTAATAACATTTCAGCCTCCTTGGTGTTATCAAAAATTAGAAATGATTGCAATATTTTAAGTACATCATCAAATATGAGAAGATGAAACCTTTTGATGGAATCTATTTCTTCCTCGTGGAGCGTAACTTGTTTCGCATTCACTTGTAGGTTTACATTAATTGTTCCCAAAGAGACGTATATCGGAAAATCACACAAAACTGGAAGTGGCTTCGGAGTGATTACTCCAAAACAAAGAGACGATGTGTAGATGTCGTACATAGTAGATTCATTAATATCTTGGGATCGTCGTGTGAAAAGAGGTTTTATATGAATTATGTGAAGAAACTGAGGAATGTTTGGTCGTATCTGCCCTTGAATATATGACGCTACCTAAAATACAGATTAATTATTTCTTTCTTGTCCCTTTATTTGAATATTTTAGCAACTACGAAAAAAATTTTAAAATCAGTTAAATTGACCTTTTGGCAAAATTATCAGTCAAGAGTTATTTTTAATAAGGAGGTTTATCTGATTTGGAATTGACAAATATTCATAAAAAAATTAATATAAGCTTAATGTGAAGAAAATCCTCAAAAAAAATTATGACTACTCGTAGTTTGGATACCTAAGAGACGAAATATTAATAAAATAATTTTTCACGATTTAGTACGAAGTCTTATGAAAATGCAGATTTTTTTGGTCTTTCCACTTAGAATGCGCAACAATTGACGAACAGTTTCCACAGGAACTTGTATAAATAGGATTCCAATATCTAAGGAACCATATGACAGCTCGGATTTTTTAATAAGAAAGTCAATTAATTGTGGGTATAAGGCAACCGATAAACGATTGGATCTACTCCTTTCTGTCAGAGCGAACAATCGTAGTAAAAATAAACGATCATTTTTCAAATCCAGAACTAATTAACCTAGGAGTCCCACAAGGGAGTGTGTTATCTCCATTACTTTTTATTTTCTTTGTTAATGACATGAATCAGTCTTTCACAGAGAATGTCAACGTTATAGAAATCGATTAGGTACTTGTAAGATACATAATTTATAATAATTCTCCTGCAAATTGCTGTCGTTGACTAACTTAACCTCCATATGCGTGATAGCGGCAACGCCGCGGTTCTCGACGTAGCGTATTATTTGAAATTCGCAGGTGTGACATATGATGTATATTTCAAGCTTAGGCATCCAAACAAACAGAATGATCGAGCGCGCCAGCCAAGTGCAACATTGCCAAATCTAAAGGCTTACTACTTTAGTCACTAGCGAATCTACAGAAACTATCACTTTAGTTTAGGCATACCCGATAAACCTCCTTAAGCTATTTTTGCCTAACTTTGGCAAAATCTCTGAAAAATTAAAATTAATACAAACTATAAATCACTATTTCTCTGCAAAATAGTTCTGAAAATTAATCCATTTTCATTTGTCAAATCTGATATATGTTTAAATACGTATAAGTCACATTTATTTAAACACAATTGGGCCCTAATATTGAATTTTTCATGAATAACAAATCTGATTTTTATGATAGCTTTTTTTAATTATATACACTAATGCAAACAATTAATGGGTCAAAAGAATTTCCAAATTTTTTCCGTTATTTTTGACAGACTGTATTTCGGTGAAAAATGATCGTATCGGGAATTAAAAATAAGCATTTTGAAGCTCTAAGATTCTAGTTTTTAGATCTTTCGGTTGAATTTTTTAGGAGCTACGGTTATCATGCAATTCTAACAAATAGCGCGACAAAAAAATTTTGCAATGGACTTGGAAAAATTTTGTTCAGCATTGCATGGACCAGATAGCTTGTTTATTCAGCTTCAATTTCTTTTTAATTAAATTTCGATACGACCATTTTTCATCGAAATATCGGATTCTTAATGGAAAAGGATCCTTTTGTTTTCAATCATCGATATCTCGGCGAGAAATGGTCGTACAGAGAATTGAAGGGCAGTTTCGAAAACTGGAATAAATTTCCTATAACATGCTGCCGTAACTTTTTTGAAAATTTTTTTTTCTTTTCATCTTTTACACGAGTTTTAAAAAACAGGAAAAAAAGGGTAATTCATGGTTTTTTAGAAAATTGACAGTTAAATTAGAAATATTCACGAAATGACTAATGTTAAGCATGACTTTTACAGTTCGATATACCCAGAAGAACCCTGTGAAGTTTCATCTCGATCTAGCAAACTGTTTCTTCATTTCAGTCAAACTTTTCAAAAAATTAAAGGGTCATGTTTTTTGAGCTTAAACACTTCATAATCATGATTTTAATGAAATATCGATTCTCATACAGGGAGCAAGATTTTTTTTCCTTGAAATTTCAATACTATGTAGCGTGTGCTGTCTACTACAGAGTAAGTCTCTACTTTAGTCAAACTGAAGTTAGATCTTTTCTAAAGATTTTATTTTTTTATTCACATAATTATCTCGGTTATTAATCTCTTAATGTGTATATTTTTTAAGAAAAATATGAGAAAACTAGTTTTTTTGTTACATATATTTTTTTTAAATAAGAAAATATTTATTTCCTGTGATGTATTATATACACATTACCCCAGTTAATTAATATATGCATAGAACAACTATGTGAAAAATTGGTAGGACTCGTATTGGAGCCACCAAAATCTTCAGCCTTCACAAAGGACGTTCCTATCCTTGTTAATTCGGGTAAATATTTTAAGCAGTTAATTTGTGATACACAATTAAATTAAAGTACACCATTTTATCATTAAAATATAAAAACTTAAAACAACACATAATAACAATACAAGAAATCAGTGACAAAATGACACATTACTCATGTGAAGAGGAGTTACACAAAGTGGGTTCTTCTCCTCTAGACAGGCCTGCTCATAAAGTATTTTTGGAGTACCTAATTAAGGTACACAATTAACCCCTAGTTTACTGCCCTAAAAACAAGCTTAGGGCCGGTACTTTCAGTCTAGATTAGATAAATATAAACCTCGGTTAAACTTTAACCCTTCGTTTCGGTTACTTTCAAACACTGTCAACCATTAACCAGGAGTTAAAGTGGGCGTGTCCGTAGTTAAATTTAATTGGAGCATCTATCCGCGATTACCGCCTGATTAACGTGGTTTTGATACTTTTGACATAACTGACGTTTTTAAAAATAATGGATTTGAATGAATTGGAGGAGCTATTCGATGATAACGATGAAGAAATGATAAACTACGTGAATAATTTGCGTACATATGAAGTAAAAACACGCATAAACCATTTTGAAAAGTGTACAGAAGAACAATTTTTTAATAGATTTCGGTTTATCAAAAACACTGTCAGGACAATCTTGCTTCCACTACCTTAAGTTATTTATATTTGCTATTTTTCTTGTTAATTAAACCATTAGATGTATAATAAATATGTGTTTCTGTTTTTGTTTTATAAGTATTACTTTGTGGTTATCCAATCACTGTTATACATATTGTCTATGAAATAAGACGTCAATTTGAAAAATTTATTTACCAAAAGTTAAATATGAATCTTATACCAGATTCGGTTTTAAAACGGCTAATAATAACATGATGTAACCCTTAACATTACTATATTATAATTTACTTATCACAAAAGTAACACGTGATTTGTGTATAATTTATTATTAATGAGAATTAAGATAGCCCCAAACTTTGTTTAAGTTTCATATTCAGTTCGGATTTCAATATTTCTATTTTTATTTTTTGTTCTTCTTCTTGCAATCTGAATAGGGTCCTTAAGTAAAGTTTGTTCTCCTTTTTTTCTTGTTATCCATTTTATAGCTCAACACACACCGCAAAAGTAATTAAAAAATCGTAGATTTGACAAGGAATGTATGACATATGACATGCATCATAACATAAAATTTAAAATTTGTGTACGACGTACGTCTTTCCTACTATCCTAATTCAGACCCAGTTTACCTAACCTAGTGTTTGAAAAAACCGTAAAGTATCCAATATCCTTTAAATTTGAGTTAGTTTACTGGGATTAATTTATAGATCGATTAGTTAACGGTGTATTTAATCTAGACTGAAAGTACCGGCCCTTAGAGGAACAGCCACAAAGAAGTCTAATGTCTGATTTTGAGTACGAACTTTCTTTTTTTGTTTTAGTAATTTTATTCTTTCTACTTGTTACTGATTCTTTATATTGTTATTACTGTTCGATAATCATTAATTTTTCAATAATAATAAACTGGTACATTTAGTTAAACTCAACTAATAATAGACATGAATAAAAAAACATATTGTTTAGAAGCCTTTATAGGCCAAAAATAGAATTTCAATAAAAATTTGTACCTTACCTTTTTTACTTAGAAATAAATCTATAACTTAAAAAAACACCAAAAGAAAAAAACTATCATAAAAACAAATTAATTTTTAAATTTTTTTGGAGATGGCAAAATAAATAAAGAGAGATTATGCAGATTATACAGCAGTAAAGATTTTGATTAATACTAGAACTTGTTAAAAACAAGACATATAAGTAAAAAAAATATGAAAATTAGTTTTAAACTTACCTGCTTTTCATGCAAACGTCGATTTCTGCTTGTACCTGCTTTATCTTCCTTAACTTTAGGGTAATGAGTGAAGAGAAAACTGACATCCTGCTCAGGAACTTCGTTTTTTCTGGGTAAAAGGTGATCGTTTAATTCACCTATTTTATGAAGTAGTATACATGCTTTCAAAGCAGCTGCCCTCTTAGCTGATTTAATACATTTCATGTAATCCCCCTTAAAAATTATTTAAAAAAAATATATTACAGCATTGGCAATCACATTATTTGTTCTATAAGAGATAAAAAGACTACATCGATAATAATTAACAAGATAATAATTAACTATGCTAAAATCGTTAGAAACACAAAAGAAAAAATTAGATTTCTGGTATCAAAGAACATAGTTTGACTTCATTTCATAAGATTATTTATTTTTTAAAATTTAAATGCTTAATACATTTAAAATAGAATAAAAAATATGCTAATAAAAAGGGCAAAATTTTTTTTTCAGATAGACAAACAGTTATAATCGATCTACTCATGTTCAAATCTTTTGACATTGTCCTTTCAAAGTTTCAGTTTTTCTAAAAGTTTAACGTTTATACAGTCTGTCTGCGGGTTGAGTTTACAAGAGGACAAATGGACCAAAAAGTGAGATATAAAAAAAAGGCATTCATGATGAAAGTTTTTGCTTGTTTAGAAAATGCGAATCACCATGATGAACTTCAATTTTGTTGTACAGGGAGGGAAATCTTATTTTGCGTAAGAGTAAACATACCCTATTTTGCAAGTTACGAAAAAAAGTCATTATTGATAAAAGTTTTTGCTTGAAAAACGAATAAGATAATCCGCGGACATACTGTATATACATTTTTTCTGTCAATATTTATTAATTTCATACGAGAAATGATGCTACCTGATGAAACAAACAAAATGTAGATACAAAAATATCTGTTTGTCAAAAGTGATAATATGGAACAGCAAGCATACAGGATTCTTTGATGATTGCATTATTTAACAATGGGGTTTCAGATATTAACAGAAAATGAAATAATTTGACAAAAAACTTTATTTTTGCATGAAATCATTGGAAATTAAAAGAAATATAAAATAAAAATGAATTTGGCAGACAAGTTCAACTAAAATCTCATACCACTGTCCTCTTTTTATTTACTATTAGGGTGACAAAGAGTTTTTTTAATATTTATATTATGGTGAAAAGAATAATAAATGGCTTGACGGAACAATCATAGAAGAGTCAAAACTTAAAAAATTTGTACTGGCTATTAAAAAATTTGAAAGATCCAACAATATTAGAATATAAGGAAGCAAAACAAAATTATTCTGTAACTCTCAAGGCAAAAAAACAAAATTTCTTATCAGAACAAACTAAAAGATTCGTCGATAGAACCCGGAATATTACTAATATAACTCAAATAACAAAAGACAACAATGTAATCACAGATCAGTTTGAAATATGTAATACTTTCTGCACCTACTTTTCAAAGGTAGCGCAAAACTCGTTAAATGGAATATACTCTGCCTCCCTGAGTAATCTCTGTTCAAATCGCAAACATTGTTTGGCCTCAATCTTTTTCCATGATATAACTGTAGAAGAAATTGAAAATCATCGGTCACAAATGAAAAATAAGTCTTCAAGGGGGCCCGACAGCCTACCAATAAAAGTCTTAAAATACAGGGTGATTCAGTCATAATGTCATTAATTTTAACCACGTATTCGGAAGGCTTAATAAAGACAGAAAATCGGAAAAAAAAATTTTTTACTCGACTTTTAAAAATGAAGGAAATCAACCCATAACTCCCGCTACGAGGGCTGCCCTGCCGATGCCCGGATGCTCGGAAAATTTTGTAACGTAATGTCACGAACAGTTGTCGGCTAAAGGAACAGCGTTGCCAAGTTCAGGTTCAAGCTCGCCAGGTTAGTATTTGACATATAACCGACCACTTCGTACACTCGATGCACCTGGGCGACTACAGCTACTACGAAAACAGCCGGTATTTTAGATTTTAAATTAAATTTGTTGATACGATTTTCCTTTGATAAAAGACCGACAACTTTTTGCTACTACACTCGTATTAGTCTAGGGGCTAGGGGCCAGATAGGTTTCCGTAGCCAAACAGAATTCCACGGCTGCAAATAACTTATTTTTAAGTATTTTGACTTCTCGAAACCAAAAAACTTGGTGGCAAAGCCTGAAAGTGGTCAGTTTAATTGTTGTTAACAAATTGAATGTTTAAATGGCTGTAAAAAGTTTATTTTTATAGCTAGTACAATTTTTTATCTGTTAATTATTACGTTTTCTCACAACAAACATATATTTTTTTGAAAATTAAAAAAAGATTAACTTTAACCAAAGTTATTGCAAATTTAGTGCAAATATATTACATTTTCCGTCTCTGCGCGCACCAATTTTACCATATCTCTGGTTCAATTGGACGGATTGAGACGCACATCTCATTTTAAAACTTAAACTTTATTTTACAAGATAGGTAAGTTCCATTGATTAATTAATTTATTTAAAAATTAATGGCAGCTTAGAAAGTTGTGGAATTTCAACGAAAATGTTGGCTTTATTGGTTTATAAAACTTTTTTTGTTATTCAATTTTTATGAAAAGCCAAAAAAGTTACCGGTTATTGTTCCTCGCATCCTAACAATGATTTCATGCCTTGCTTGATTGTTAGAATGCAAAGAACAATATCCGGTAACTTTTTTGGCTTTTCGTCGAAGTTGAATAATAAAAAAAACCTTATAAACAATTAAAACCGGCATTTTCGTTGAAATTTCACAACTTTCTAAGATGCCATTAATTATTAAATAAATTAATAAATAAATGGAACTTAGAACCAGATATGGTAAAATTAGTGCGCACGGAGACGGAAAATGTAAGAAATTTGCACTAAATTTGCAATAACTTTGGTTAAAGTTAATTTTTTTTAATTTCCAAAAAAATACATATTTGTTATGAGAAAACGTAACTATTAGCGAATAAATTGTACTAGCTATAAAAATAAACTTTTTACAGCCATTTAAACATTTAATTTGTTGATAACAATTAAACTGACCACTTTCAGGCTTTGCGACCAAGTTTCTTTGGATTCAAGAGGTCAAATATTTAAGAATAAGTTGTTTGCACATCTGGCTCCTGGACTATATGGTGCACGTGTGCAAATTAAAACTGGGTTAAAAGGTTACTGAACCACAGGTTACCCTAGGTCGGAAACACGACGTACCGAGTTGTTTATTTGTCTCCGTCCCATTGTTTTTTTATGGAATATACAAGTCTCTCTTCTAATTGCAGTCAATATTTAAATACTGCATACAATTTATCCTCTCTTTATAATTTATCTAGTGAGTGTTGGTTTTTTATGACATTATTTCTGTAACGAAATTGAAATGGTTATGAAATGAAATTTAAATTATTTGAACTTTTGGGGTTTTGTAACTTCAATATTAAATCTTATTTAAAGTGAAACAGCTAATTTCTTTGCAGCCATAATAGTCACATTTGGTCAGATGAAACACACTACTACCCGCACACTACTCGTCGGTGGTATAGCTTTCAGAGGAGATTCGGTGTCAATGTCAATGGCGATCGTTTAATTGGGCCGCATTTTCTACCTGAACATCTGAATGGGCCGCGTTACTAATTTTTAGTAGAATTGTTTGAAAACCTTCCCCTTCGGGCTTACAGCAAATGTTGTTAAAATATTAAAATTATGATGCTAATAAAAACTGATTTTTGGCAAGGCATGCTCAGACCTCGAGGTTCTTGCTGGGCAACAATAACAATTTAATATGTTGATTGCATAAATAAAAAATAATTTATAGCATTTTAAATTATTATTGGTTGACGTGAGCAAAACCGTTTATTTATTGTCTTTATATGAGCGAAAATATATAAATATGGCAACGTTGCATCTAGGGCGCGTTGTTCATAGGTTCATATCGTAGCCGTGCATAATATTGTGACGTCAGCCGGTCAGTAACAGCCTGAAAAGGGGGTTAAATAATGATTTGAAAATATTTTTTTTCAGCTTAAATATGCATTTAAATTTTTTTTTAATCACGCCATCGTATTATACTCATTTTTCTCTATCTGCTCTTAAAATTAATGACATTATGACTGAATCACCCTGTATATTTCTCAATATATAGTACACCCTTTATGTTTTGTATTTAATTTGTCAATTCGGTCTGGAATTTTTCCAGATGCTCTTAAAATCTCAAACATAATACCACTTTACAAAAACGAAGAAGCCGATCTTATTGAAAACTTTATTATCCTGTTTCTCAAAACTTTTTGAGAAAATAGTACATAGTTGGATTTATAATTTTATCAATAAAAAATGTCTTTTAAATAGCAATCAACACGGTTTTCGACCTAAATATTTAACAAACACGGCCGCATTTTCATTAATAAACCACATTTACGATTCAGTGGATAAAAACCTATATATGATAACTCTTTTTTCGACCTCACAAAAGCTTTTGATTGTGTCAGCAAGGATTTTTTAAATAAGAAAGTTAATTAATTTGGGTACAAGGCAATCGATAAACGATTGGATCTACTCCTTTCTGTCAGACCGAAAAATCGTAGTAAAAATAAACTATCATTTTTCAAATCTAGAACTAATTAACCTAGGAGTTCCACAAGGGAGTGTCTTAGCTCCATTACTTTTTATTTTGTTTGTTAATGACATTGATCAGTCTTTCACAGAGAATGTCAACGTTGTATTATATGCGGATGATATAACAATCTGCATTACTGCTTCATCACCTGATGAACTGCAAAAGAAAGTAAGTTTGACTCTTCTACAATTTTATGGATGGTGGTCTAATAATAAGCTTATAGTTATTATTAACTCCACCAAAACTAGATACATATTTTTTCACAAAAGGCGCGAAAATCCAAACATTTTAGGAAAAATGAATAACTTTGTTGATAATGTTGACACTACTAAATTCTTAGGATTATATATAGATGAACATCTTAACTGGAGCAACCATATTAACCATATATTAAACAAAATGAAATCAACCTTTTTTGCCATAAGAAATCTGAAGAGTTGTATGAATAGACAATATTTACTAAATATATATTTTGCACTGGCTTACTCTCATATGAAATATTTAATAATTTACTGGGGATATAGTTGTGACTTTCAAAGAGTATTTATATACCAAAAAAAAATCATTCGGTTAATATTTTCTTTGAAACCCTTGGAGTTATGTTGCCCCACACTGATAAGAGATAAAATTTTATCACTTCCATGCGTCATATATGAGGCAAGTGTTTTTATCAAAATGAATGGTGAATTGTTTCCCAGGCATGACAATGTTCATAATCATAATATAAGAGGGAAATACAACGTACTGATAAATAAATTTAATTTAACTATGTATAAGAAAGGGCCTTTCTATCTCTGTGGAGATATTTAATAATTAACCGACACTGATATGAGAAGAAGGAAACATTAATAAATTTCGTAAGGATAGCTTTGCTCATTCCTCTTACAGAACTGTTTTTATAGTTTGCAGGAATTTTACAATTATGACAATCGTTAAAACAAACTTTTTATATTGTATTTCAATTTTTATTCTACTGTGTTCCTACTGACGTTTCATATCCTGTAAAGGCTGGCATGAATAAATGCTTATTATTATTATTAATATTATTTATTATTATTATTATTAATATTAATATTATTATTAATATTAATATTAATATTAATATTA